>NC_091821.1:466295397-466595397 GCF_038994185.2 Dermacentor albipictus | reverse complement strand
ACATGAGGGGGTGAACATAATATAGACGGTTCGTCGAATGCGATGAATGCGCGAGGGCTTTTGGGAAACTTTGAATAAGTGCGACCCGCTGGGAGCTCTGCGGTGGCTCTTGTTTGCACAATGTGTTGCCCGGGGTGGCACGTACGTATAACTTACAACCACATAATGGCCGGAGCCTCACTATTGATGGCGCATTGGCGATATGAATACTATACTAAAGAACACGCGTGGTGGCGGGTCCCAGGTCAGCTACGCGCGAAGGAAAGAGTGCGCTTTTCGGGGGAAGCCCCATTATGACATTGCGCGTAAAAGTAGTGGGTACTTCGAAAACGCGCGTCCGTTCTTGTGTCTCATTCTTCTACTACACAGTTGCGTGACTGAGTTATAAGGGAAAGCTGCTTGTATATATAGCTGCAAAAATGAGCGACTCCTGTGGTACTCTAAACGTTATACAGTGCAGACAGCTCCGGGAAGGAATGCAGTGTGCTCGAATGTTTAGCCGCAAAGATTGCGCGCGCGGAAAACCATGACAGATGGATGGATGGATGGATGGATGGATGGATGGATGGATGGATGGATGGATGGATGGATGGATGGATGGATGGATGGATGGATGGATGGATGGATGGATGGATGGATGGATGGATGGACGGATGGACGGACGGACGGACGAACGGGCGGACGGACGGACGGACGGACGGACGGACGGACGGACGGACGGACGGACGGACGGACGGACGGATGGACGGAGGGACGGAGGGACGGACGGACGGACGCACGGACGGATGGACGCACGGACGGACGGTTGGATGGATGGATGGATGGATGGATGGATGGATGGATGGATGGATGGATGGATGGATGGATGGATGGATGGATGGATGGATGGATGGATGGATGGATGGATGGATGGATGGATGGACGGACGGATGGACGGCAGGCCGGCTACTATGGGCTTCCCCTTTGTAACGGGGCGTTGAGTTGTGCCACCAAGCCCTTGTTATTATATTGCCTAATGTCCTACGAAGGCAACAGAAAAAGAAAAAAGAAAAGGAGAAAAAAAAACACCCCACGGAGAATTCCCATCACCAAATCTTCTGAATCCCTATTGAGAACTTTGTTTTTGTAAGCCTCCGTTGTTTGTCATTTTCCTACTGCTGTTCCACCAATCTTCCAACAGCCTGAGCACAAAGTGAGAGAAAGGACAACCAGCCATTTTGCATGATCTGTTATTTTGGATTAGGACGTTTTCTAGATGCTGCTTGCAAACGAAATGTTAACTTGTTTCGGCTCAATTGATTGTGATTACATTTTGCGGTATTGTGGTTCATGCGCCATTTCCGGGGCCAATCGAGAATTCATTCAAGGTCTGCCTCCTAAGAAGGATCATCATCATCATCGTTTTCTGTGTCTCTATAAAGGAGACAATCAGCTGCGTATAACCTAACGTGAGATGTTATGTCTAGATTTAAGTAATTGGTGCATGTGAGTAATAAAGCAGTCCTAAAACGGCTCCTTAATTGTGAGACGCCCGAAGTGACGGCCGCAAAATATGACTCCGAGCCATTTATGACCAGCTTTTGCAAGCGACCTGTAAATAATTGTTGCGCCACACACCTTCGAGCATCCTTGCAGCCTCTTGCGCTTCCCCGTATGCTGCTGTTGCCCAGCCCTTATGCAAGATGGGCTCAGACTAGTGGGTGAGACTGCAAGGCAAATACACTTGAACAGAATTGTGTGGGTGACACCATTCACGAAATTCGCGCCGTCAAACTTGCGGTAAAAATGCATTGTTGTTCTACCTAATTTCTCAACAAAACGTAGATTTCGGCATTGAAGCACAATACTAATTGGAACGTCAATGCATTTTTCCGCAAAGTTCGGGAATTAATTTCTCAAAACTGGTGCCATCCTGAGAATTCGTTCCAATTGGATCTACCTTAAGAACTCCCAGGTAACAGTTTATATATTGCGATATGAGCTGTAAGGTAATTGGTTAGAAAGACATAATTCGTGAATTTTTATTAACTATTGAATTATGCATCTCGATTTTTCTCTCGCAGATAATGTCCGCCTGTTTAGGCAATCCAGCTCAACCATTATAATTGCGCTACATGCCACAGATGATTTTTGAAAATTACTGATAGTCCATGGAGAAACACGTCCTATATATAGTGGACAAAACGCGAGCCGAACGCGCGCGAACTGCACCAACGAATTGCCGAAGCACAGGCTCTGAACGAGTGCCCTCGAATGACAGTCTGCGCTTACTTCGCGTGCAATGGAATGTCCTGCATGTTCGGGGCAAGAAATGTGGCATTGGAGGGTAACATATTATCGATTCGCAGTAGTTATACCGCTTATCGTTATAAAAAAATCGGCGCACATCGGTCACGGCGTAGCGTCGACGCGTACATTTTAACGCTTCCACCGACCGCCTATACGGACCATAATTCGATGACGGTGCTGCCACCTTTAGCTCGAAAGCGCCTGGCACAGCCGTTAGTTGCGGAATTGTTGGCCACTTGGCGTTGAGCGTATCATCAGCCGCTGGAGTGGACGTCTTTCTTTCTTTCTTTCTTTCTTTCTTTCTTTCTTTCTTTCTTTCTTTCTTTCTTTCTTTCTTTCTTTCTTTCTTTCTTTCTTTCTTTCTTTCTTTCTTACCGTTGTAGGAAATATACGGAGGAATGGAGAAGCCTCAGTGTCTCAGGATCTGCGACACAAACAATTCAGGCTATCACAAAACAGCACCCACCGTTAACAACACGCCCCTCCGACTGAATCCTAAATCTGCAAACATAACCATAAACTAAGCGTGGATGCATATTCGAAATTTCGAATGCGAATCAAATGTTGCACATTAACTATTCGTATTTGTATTCCAAGAGGAACTATTCGGTATATTCTATTATTCGAAACGAATCATATATTGGGCAATGATCGACTGGTGAAGTCCTATTATTGCTCTGCGTCTGCTAAAGAAAGTATCGAAGATCACCTTAACTGAAGCAACGATAAATGTTTTCGATGGAATGCAGGAACGAAATAAACAGTGCAAGCTTTGTTTCTGATTTTGTGGCCAGAAGCTTACATGACCATGTGTGAGTTCTGCTTGTAGTCTGTCATTTAATGTTCTCGGCAGCCTGGTCTTGTAGTACGTAATGCGTTGGGATTCTTAGGATACTCGAGGCACTTTTCACGGGGTATCTATCTATCTATCTATCTATCTATCTATCTATCTATCTATCTATCTATCTATCTATCTATCTATCTATCTATCTATCTATCTATCTATCTATCTATCTATCTATCTATCTATCTATCTATCTATCTATCTATCTATCTATCTATCTATCTATCTATCTATCTATCTATCTATCTATCTATCTATCTATCTATCTATCTATCTATCTATCTATCTATCTATCTAAACGGTCCTCCCGATGCATGGCTCACTGGATAGTGAGGCAAGGTTAGCGTATACAGCTGCTGTGCTGAGGTAACAGAGTTAGAAACCAACGATCGGACCAGCTTGGGTCACTGAGTATGTGCCAACGTGTACATGCGAGCTGCTCTTCAAGGAACCTTTCTCACACCACATTGATCATTGTAGATGAGAGACTGGGTATACGCACCGCTGTTCGGAGCAACTATTTTGACACCTACATGGAGCACAGGGTACGCGCCACTCGGTCTGTGCTCTTGAAAGGACATCTTTGATGTCAAGTTGGGTCACCGGGTACATATGCCGGTAAGTGTGTGCCGTTCTAAAAAGAACGTATTTGACGCCACCTTGACTAACTATAGCTCTGTGCCCCTTGGAATGTGCCGCTCTAAAGTGAGGAAGAAAAATTCCTTAAATTTCTCCCCTGCTGAGCCAAATGGAACTCACGTCAAGCAACCCGACGCATTGGCAGGCTGCGCAAAAAAAAAAAATGCACTGGGTATCTGCTGTACTTCGATGAACCTCTCGCCAACTTGGGTCACCGAGTGTGTGCCGCTGAATGTGCGGTCAAGCGAGGGAACAATCCTCGGCGTTCACAGGCACCTGCACGTTGCGCTTCTCGCCACGGAGGTCAGGCCCGGAGTTCCCGGCAGTGCCGCCAGATGGCGCACCACGTCCAGAAAGAAGCGAAAAGAGCCTGGATACCTCACGTCGAGTTTCTCGGCCATCGCGCGCACCGGCGCACCATGCATTTAGGAGGCCACGTACGCACAGGCTTCGCGGCAGCGGCACCCGATGGTTTCGAGCGTTTTTAGGGAACGGCGAAAGAGTCCCGCTGCAGTACGCGCCTCATGCATAACTCGTTTAGACGTTGGCAAAATGTTGTCTCGTTATGTTGATTCAATAGTAAGGCGTTACCTTCTGCAGTCATCGTTAGATGAGTTCCGCCTCATTTCTTTCTTTCTTCCTTTCTTTCTTTCTTTCTTTCCCTTTTTCTTTCTTTCATTCTGTCTTTTTCCACAATTTCTAGTTGCTTTTCGGCAATAATATACTTAGCATTTTTGTGAAACCCTATTCCATAAAGCAGCCATTCATTCTTGGTAAGCTCGTTTGCAATCGGGCTCTAACTATGTTGAGATGCTATTATATCAGTATAGTTTATTTAAACGAGAATCGATGTCGTCTTTAAAGCTTATATATACTTTGTCCTTGATTGTTAGATGTCTTTTTTGGATCACTCAGTACAGGCATGATACGCAATGATACAGAAATAAGTATTCCAGCTGTGGATACGTATATGCATCTGCGTTTGACTAATCGATATTATATTCGATATTCGAGACTTAATATTCGCATTCGATTCATAGTCGCAAATTTTAGCATTCGCCCAGCTCTATACCATAAACCTATTTCTGATAGCTCCTTCTTCCTTTTCTTATTCTGCGGCTGACTGTGGGCCCGTGGACGACGAGCGTAATTATAATACAACACAAGCGCAACTGCAGGCAACCACAAAGACACCATGTGTGTTTATCTTACATTATTTAATGTGCCTTTTACTATCTTGCGCGCGGTTTGATCATTTTCGGCCGCACCGTATCGCCCACGCTTCCATTCCAGCAGACGAGCCGAACATATTGCTCATTGCAATCGCAGTTAAATGAGCTTTGGTACGGCGCACCGTCACAGGACTTCGCGGCCAGGACTGCGGTTCCAGTCTTTACAATATACCGGCATTTGACGTATACTAAGTCTGTGCGGGCATTCGAACTGGACACTCGGTATGGAAATATCCACATGCGTAAACAGTTACGAGTATTGTTAAACATGCATTGCAAACGATCTCGGGGGCTGATGGGCGCAGCTACATATTCGACATTCGAAACACATTGTGCAACATCACCGCGAGATTCATTTAGATAATAGTTCCACTGGCTATCGCGGCGAATTTTCTTGGATATTTTGAGCGGACATCCACTACAACATATATATATTGGCAATAAGAATTCCACGCGTCTTTCTTTTCTTTTTTTCTTTTTTTTGCACACTCTGGCAACGAGATGCCGCCACCAACGCAGCTGTTCTTGTCGACATTCCAGCACCGACGTTCGACGTATACCGTTCGATCATCGGTGTAATCGGCATTCTCGCGATGGCCTTTCATCAACTAGCCTCTCCGTAGAGAACCCATTACCACTTCCGTTCCTCCACAAACGGTAGCAGTCACGGCAATGACAGGCCGTGCCATGTTTATAACCAAGAAGAAAAGCCAGGCAGATCCAGCGCAACAACGTTAGAATTTAAATGACTCAAGGTTTTTTTGAGTAAACGAGATAGAAGGCGGTAGCTGAGGAAGTTGCGCGCACTGCCTCCCCGCCTGTAGCTGTAGCTCTGTGAGTCACACGAGGACGAATTTTATTTTCGAATGAGGAATGGTGACGAGAAATGCATATCCCGAAAAAGTACGACACACACTGTATCGAAATATACTGAAGAATTCTAAATACTGCGTGTCATAGTGGCACACATTCATCCCGGAGGAGAAAAGAAACAAGCTTAAAGGGGTGGAGACATCAAAATTTTCGTTCATGCGTTTGTTGATTCAAACGTTGCGTCATGCTTCAGGGAGCACGATACACACAGCGGGATTCATATATATCGGATAAATAATTTAATAATCGCATTATTATACCGAGCGATTTCGGTTTCGGTTTCTGGGCTCCGGGGGATGCTATGACGTCACAGAGGAGGAAACGCAACATGGCTTGGTCACGTGGGCCACAAAAAATAGTGACGTAAAACTATGCTGCGTCGTCTGCTCGCGCATACGCGTGCTCTGCCAGCAGAGGTCAACTGGCGATTCGAAGTGCATGTCGCGATTATTATAATTATTGCGAAGAGCGACAACAACGGTAAGAACATATTGCGGCTTGTGAGAGTCGGTGATTCATTCCGAAGCGCCGTTAGCGTTAGCTTCGAAGTGAACCGGAAAAGGCCTAGCCACGATATCGGCGGCGCCGAACGATCAGAGGCGGTGAAGCTGCCGTCGGTGCACAGAGTGACCACTCCTCGGACGCTGATTGGCCGCTTCGCCATACGGCTGCCGCACAAATGGGTCCCGGGCCCGTGCTCTCTACGGCTAGGAAATCTCGCCGTGCGCAAGCAAAACCGCCGTCGCACGGGGGCCCCCGAACGGCAAACGGCGTGCGGCGAGTTTCGGTGCCGGTAACGTGGACGGGCCTTCACACTGAGAAAGGCCAAGCGAAGGACAGACCGCTCCGAGCTGCCGAACTATGCGACTATGCGAGGAGAGAAGCGGACAACACGAACGCCGCATATCCTGGTCCCTTTCGGAGTCGGCCGGCTACTGTTTTACACTCAAACGTGCAACGGCCCGTCGGCACGGCAACTCGCCGCACGCAGTTTGCCATTCGCGGGCCCCCGTGCGGCGTTCGTGTTGTCTCTTCTCTCCTCCTGTGTCCGTGTCTGCACGCCTTACCCCTTCTTTGCATTAAGAAAGGATTTCTATATGCCTGTAGCTCGGTCATAGTGGAGGCTATGCTCGGTCGCTCGGCTCAGCAGGCTCGGCATTTCATCGCTACTCATCATACATCACGTTTTTGTGCTGGTGTGCTATGACGTCAATATTTTCGTTCCTCCTCTGTGACGTAGTAGCTGCCGCGCTAGCGATGGGTCTCGACTACGAGAAGGAGTTTTTAATGACTTTTTGGAGCTGAATTAAAATTATTTTGAAATGTTTGCAGCGTCCGATACCTCGTTCGGGGTGTCCTTGCATACCGAAGCAGCCTACAACATGCTTTTTATAGCCTCAAAATTTGGTGTCCCAACCCCTTTAAGTCGTCAACGTGCCGTCGTGGCACACCTGAAGCTTTCTGGGCCCAGTTTCTCAATCTTTGTTTTCCCACAGAAATGTTTCTTCTCTCCTTTCTTTTTATCATTCTCTTTTCGTTTCCGGCTGTACGCTTCGCAGCGTGGGAAAGCTCTTGGCGATCATGTCCATCTTGTGGGGTCTCTTGGTGTAAGCGTTGTTGTGCGCAGGGACATTTTGCTTACAGTTATCATTCTATCTTTTTTTTTTGTCACATAATCTCGCGAATAAAAAAAAAGAAAGAATGCGAGAGCAGCTATGTTTGTCGGAGGTTGTGTGTACAAAAGGCTGCCGCGATAGAAAGAGAAAAAAACGTGCGCATTCAAAGTGTTGCGGCTCACCGGGCAGCGCGCAACAAGTTGCAGCGTGCCTCCACAATAGCTCGAGGTGGGAGCTATAGGGGGGCTTCGCACCAGTCGCGCATATGCAAATGCTTCACTCTTTCGTTGATTCTTTACTCGGGTCCCGACTGACGGGCCCAACAGCGGGGCGAGCATGCTCCGCTCGAAAACACTTCCCGGCGAGTGCTTCGTTTTCTCCCGGGAACGCTCCAGCAGCGTGTTAAGCTCGAGCCGTTGTCCTTTGGAGGAGGAACGTAAGAGCGGGGCGGGCGGGACGACCTGGCTTCCCTCGGCGTCCCAACCCGGGTTCGACGTTCGGTGCACGCCCTACGCCTCTGGGCCTACGAGTGCACGGGCGTTACGCGATAGCACGAGAAAAAAAGTACTTCAACAAAAAAAAATTTTCGTGCTTCTGTTTCAACATTGGAGGCCGTTCCCGCGCTAGCAATAACAAAAAAGGGGCAATGAGGAGTTTCCCGTGAGACCTCGGGAGCGCCCGCTTCGTGCCGCGTTGCTAAGAGGGTTTTGCCGTTTATACCGACATTGCTTGCTAAGATGCATACATGGCCAGTATGCTTGTGGAGGGGCAGAACAAGGGTCTGCGGGATGTTCAGAGATTCCGGCCTGTCAACCACCGCATCACATTGGTTCAGTGATTCGGACGTATCTCTGTTGAGCAAGAAGTCCAGGGTTTGATTACAGGTAACGCAGAGGTGTAGCGTGAAAAAAATTCGTGTGGCAATATTCTCGTGCCTGTTAGAGCACCCAGAGGGACCAAATTTCATCCGGAGCCCTCCATTAGAACGAAACATGGGACACGTTCGCCAGGTTATAGAAACTGGTCGAGCAAAGGCTGTCTCTGGAGTCAACGTTACAGAGGGACTTGTCTTGGCTCTGACGAAGCCTCATTGTCGAAACGTTGGCCACGGCCTGAGGCTTCTGTTCTTCGGCAACGGTTGATCCCTCCATTAAAACGTGTTTCACAGGTCATGTGTTACGTCGAGAAACTTAACGCCATAAATCAATCGAATCACAGACGTTCCTTTTTTATTGTGTTACTTTCTGTGTGGCAACTGCCACCACCCGGGCCGATCACTGTACATATCGTCTGTACCGTAAAAACTCGTGTTCCGAGACACTGACTAACGCAAGCCTCACTTCTCGGTGTTCAGTATAGAAAACACTAAGAAACCTAAAAGAAAAAGAAAAGGGCCCACTGCGTCATCTCTTGTGATGCACACGTTCTAAAGCCATAAGCATCAACAATTAATGCGCGACCGAAGCCATTTTGCTTTCCCTTGTAACGCCGTCCTCTTGGCTCGTGCACTGCAGTTGTCGCTAAAGCTGAATCCATGCCGCCGTATACAAATGATGACCGTGACTGAGTTTCGCTGAAGGTTCGCGCATTTGCGAAACCCCAGGGAGACTTCGGCACCACGCTCTCGTTTCATCCCTGCGTCCTCTCGTTTGCGTCTTCTACCTTCTTACTTTTCTAGCTTCAGCTTTTCGTTTATTTCCTGTCAGTCTTTTTTTTTTCTTTCGCTTTTTGCTTCAGGGCCGTCGTGTGAAAGAGAGACCTCCGCCAACTTGTACGTAAGCTGCCGCAGCAGCGCGGCACAGAAATGAGGAGGTGGGTGGGGATGGCTGAAGTCGGTGACGGGATCGAGGTGCATGCGCTCTGAGTTCGTCGCTCAAGAGATCTTTTTCGCTTCTTTTTCTATTCTGTTTCAAGAGTTCCCTCTGTCTTTTTTTTTTACTTCGCATATAGATGGGAGGACGCCCGAAGCGACGGCGTACACGGTCTTCCAAAGGCAGCGGCCCAAACCTGACAGTCCATTGTCAACCGGGAAGAAGCGGGGACCGTGCCTATACCTTTCCAGTCTCCGTCGTCGTCAGTTTCCGAGCGGCTTCGCGCTCTCTTGGGCTGCGTTTCCTTTACCTCGCTGCGTTCCACCCCACCTTATATTTCCTTTCTCTTCTATTTTCTTCGCTGCCTCGCCGCCGCCAAAGCGGTCGCTATCCGCCGTTCGCTACCACAGGCCGCTCGCGCATACACCCAACACGCGGGCGGCGGCGGCACTCCCCACCGTCAAAGGGACTCGCGCGGGATAGAGTGGGGGGAAAGCGGGTCGCTCGCACTCTCTCCCGCTGCGGACGCGGCTTCCCTCCCGCCGCACAACCTCCCGCGTCCCTAGATGCGCCGCCGTGCCCCGCTCCCCACGGCAGCGATGCCGCACCCACTGTCCAGGTGTGCGCTGGAATTTGTCACGATGATATTGGGCACGACCGGTGGCAGCGGTAGCGGCGCGAAGCCAACAACCGGGAGGCCGAGAGAGAGGAGGGGGTGGAGGGCAAGTCGCGATCAGACGACAGCCGCTCCGCTGCTCTCGCAGCCAGGCCGGAGCTTCCATTCTTCTGCCTAGCACCCCGCGTTTTTGCCACGGTAGTAGCTGCCTCTCTTTCGTCCTTTTTTTCCCTCAGTCTCGACGCCCGTGCTCCCATTCAAAAGCAAAGCCGAACAACCTGGCCGGGATCGCAACAGATGGACGGAGCGACGACGGTCCCCCTCCGATGTGTCTCCTATAAAGCACCGCACGCATACGGGCACGTCGGTGACGCGCTTGCAAGCTTCGGGTCTCGAGTCTTCTACACCCCCCTCCCCCCACCCCCCGCCCAACCACCGAACCTACGGCTAAACCGAATCTCCGGATACCGCCACCCGCCTTTCTTTTGCAGCTTGCCTACATAGCTGCAGCATCCATCCTTTATAGTCGATGGCCGTCGCCGTGTGACCCCCCTCGTGAATCTTGCTCGTTGCTTTCGCATGCGTAGCGAGGAGGTGCTTGCTCCGCTCGGGCCCCATTCGCCCAGTCAACGCTTTCCTGCCTTTTTTTTTCTTCTTCCGTTCCCGTCGGTCGCGAGGCTCGGACCTCGCTCGAGCCGCAGCCTTCAGCCGTCGCTTATGAGACCTGTCCCCGCCTGTTGGAGCACTCCCCCCTGTCCCCCCTTTGCTCCTGCAGAGTTCATGCCCGCGCCACTCCATCGACAGCCCCTCATCTTCCGATTCAGGGAGGAGGGGGATGCCAGGTGACGATGAGCGGGAATGGGCGAGATCATCGAGGGAAAGGAAAGGAAAAAAAAAAGAAGCATAAGGGCGCACACAACAGACGATTGGAGGCTTCGTCGTGCCTATACAGACGAAACCCGACGTCGGCCGATCTACACGGCATGGACCCCGGTCCTCGCACGAGGCGGGCGAATCAGCAGCACCGCGGTCGCTGCGGGACGGCGCCCCTCACCATCCCTTTCCATTTCCCCCTAGGCTCAAACTCTCGTCCCCGTCACCATACCGGTCGCGGCGGCGTTCGCTTTCGGGACCCTTCTCCTACCGGCTTTTGCCAACCGAAACTTCCCAGCGTCAACAGGGACGCTGGGAAAAAGAGAGGGGTGGGGGGCACAGAGGACCTATTGTACCGCCCTCCGTTCGTGTCCTTTTGTCACCCGGTATGGTCGACAGTCGATGTTCTTCTTTTCTTCGTTTCTTTTTCTCTCTCTCTCGCGTCCTGCACGGAGCGTACTTTTTTAATTCGCTTTCGGCGGGGCCGGCGGCTCTCGCGAGCCGACGCAACGCGGGCTCCTCGCGCCCAATCTGCGCATACCCACGGGCGTCGGTGGCTGGCACGGCAGGCGGAACCTCGGCTTCGGCTCAGCCACCGGCGTCAGAACCGAAGCCTCGCTCTGTCACAGCCAGCCCTGGCGGGACGTTCGCACCGTGTGGCGTCCGCCTATACGGGGCGCACGTATCCAGCAGAGTCCCGCGCGCGTTCGCTGAGCCTATGTATTCCCCCCTTTTTGTGTGTTCCGGTCTGTGTAGCTAGCGCGCTCCTTGCGCCTAAACGGCCAGCCTGCAAGCAAGCCACGGCGCTTTGGGTGCGTAGGGTGGCGGGCGCGAACGCCGCGTTCGCGTTCTCTCACTCTGCTGGCATTGAAAGCGCGCCACAAAGGACGGAACCCCGCTGGCCCCAGACTGCGGGCATTATGTTCTCGGAGTGGTGCGCATACCAAGAGCACACTGTTCCTCGATAAAAGGCAGCCGGTGGCACTGTATGATGGAGTTCAATAAATTTGCGAAACTCGACTCTATTTGCGAACAGGCGTCGATGCGGCTTTTTCGCAGAGAATACCCGCTTATTCGCGCTTCGGGGCCCCACTGAGGACTCCGTTTCATCGAACACGCGGTGGCGATTAAACGTGGCGACCGCGGATGGTCCTTATTTGATTTTCAGCGCAAACCCGGGAGTCCTGAACCCCCCTCCCTTTGAAGAAAAGCAACTAAACCTTTATTCGCACAGCTCAGCAGGCTAAGAGGCAGGTTGGCGCGTGTACATGCTCTGTAGTTGCGTGTACACCTAAGGTATTATTTGCCTTCGGTTCAAATCGAGTTCCTTGTGGCATTTAATGCCCATTGAAGAACGCACACAGGCTTGTTGTGTCAAGTTGTACGCTGGTTCGAGTGATTGCACTGACGAGTCAATGATCTGTCATGTGCACTGCCGCACTTTACACTTCCTGCACAGTAGCGCCAACGGAACAGTATTCGTAATGCACACAGACGGTGGCGCCGCGCGTGGAGTGGCCAATAAGAAAGATGCTTCAAGGATTATCCGCACATTGTCTTCGTTTGGCTCCGTTTGTGCGGGCGCGTTTCTGGTGTGTTTAGAGCGTGTATTTGCGCCATGAAAACAAAACTATTTAAAAGCAACACAATGTGTGGCGTGCCTCGGTGCACCGATCAGTCGATCGGTGAAGGGTGAAGTAAGTCGGCGTTCCTTTCCGACGGACGCTTCTCCAAAAAGCAGTCGGCGGTTAAGCTCCCGATCGGAGAGCATGTGACGGCGTCAATGAAGGTTTGTATCCTGCACTTCGTTGACTCCAAAGGCTTCTTCTGGAGCATCAACGGAATTTCACTTGCGGAAGCTAGACGGCGCAAGTGGAGAAGGTGTCTACGTTGGCGCTGACGCTCGCCTCCCGAAATCACGGGTTCCCGGCACATCAAATATTTATATCTCCGCTATTAATGAACCAATTTGAAAAAAATGGCTGTGGCTTAGGTAAGGTTAAGCCCAGGATGCGAAGCATACTAGCCTTTATTTTAGTTGTTGAACCACTGTTTAGCCTGGTGAACTGCTGTTGCTTGGCTATATTTCATGCATTACTGCTTCGCCTTCAAGAGTGGAACGCGACAGCGTTCCCGTCGACCCGCCAAGGGGTGTAAGAGAATGGGCTACAGGGCAGCGACTACGCGCCCCGCATTGGACGCGGTGAGCGTCGAGCAAAGCAGCGTTCGGCGCGGCAACGAAATGTGCGCCTGAGCAAGAGACGCGCGCCTTAGAAACAGCTCGTTTCTAAGGCAACACCGCATTCACTAGAGGCGCTTTTGTACCGCTTTGAAGCATCGTACTCGTGGCTAAGTGGTAACGTCTCCGTCCCACTCTCCTGAGACCCTGGTTCGATTCCCACCCAGCCCGTCTTGCAAGAGTTGAGCCAAAGCCACTTCTCCTCTGTCGTGACGTCACGGTGTCACGTGGTTTCATGGCGACACCGCCGCGCCTGAGGAGCTGGGTTGAGCTCTCGTAATATGCTTCGCATAAAAAAAAATATTGCGGTAGAACATGCCTTAGAGGGCACGTAACAGCTTCTAACGCATAACCAAAATTCGCTACGTGGACTGGTGAGTCCTCCCTTAAGCTTTTACGACGTTGTGGATGTAGCTTACGTGAACTTACGTGAACATGTAGCTTACGTGAACGTCCCGTTCAAGGCGCCACGAAAAGACAAGCAAACGAGTCCATTCCTGTCCCCTATGACGTTAAAGGCTGTCGGAACCTCACCGCAACAGTTGATTATTTGTACTCCCGCTAGGCAGGTGTGTCAGGTTTTCAACTGTCAGCGGGAAACTAATGGCGCGTTAATTTTGACAGGCCATATGGACACTGCGAACGTTCGCGGGTCTGTGTTTTGAAGTATTCTTCAGTCTTACCTTTTAAAGCGGTAGTTTATTGTGTGGTAATCTATTGCGGTTGAAGAACTGTGCAGTTCCATTCCTTGTCAGAGAAAGCAAAAGAAGCAACTAAACTATTTCTTTCTTATCCCGGCCAAGACGGCCGCATATTGATGGGGGCGAAATGCAAACATGCCCGTGTACCGTGCAGCCAGCAAGCACGTAGTGCTGGATATGCACGATAGTGTCATTTATACTTGCACGATGCGTGCATTTATGTTCAAGAACGCCATTTGTGTATTTACGTGGGGCGCGCAAGGCGTTGCAAAGCGTGCGGTCAGAGTGACTGAAAAATGCGAAAAGTTCATGCGTGCTGATACGACTGCCTTCGTCAAACATAAACTCGAATTCCTAGCAGGCTTGTGCTGAATATGCGACGTCTGTATAAACAGTCCTCGAATAGTAACAACTTCAGCGCTGCATGCCTTGACGGGCGGCTTTCAGAATAGCCGGCTTTCAGATATTCCTTGTCTTCTGTTTGGCGCGGGACCCCCCCCCCCCCCTTTCTTTTTTTTTTACCAGGTTTGAGGGTCGTCCACCATGTCTCCTAAAGGCACCTGCTTTGCAAAAAAGGCAGCGTCATTGCTACCTTAAGCAACCGATGAGAATAAGCCCGACGTGCTACGAGTTGCGCCAAGACACGCCATCTTGGGCTCCCAAGTTACGCGGGGCAGCCATTCCCCGGTATGCGTATGAGCCGAGCTTGCGGGACAGTGGCAGCAGCGCTTGTATTTTTTGTATATTTTTTTATGCTTTCTTGTTTCGCGAGTAAAGGTCGATCGCTCAGCTCATGATTACGAGCCTAGTTATCACGCATGCGTGCCTTAATATTTAATGATAACCTAAAATGCAGCGTTCGACGAACACACACACCGGAGCATGGTGGCAACGTATGTGAGCCTTTGCAATTTCTACGCGAAGGGTCAAGTATAATGCTAAGCTTTCATTGATTAGCGATAATTCTTGATAGGCATGCATGAGATCGCAGCTCGCGATGGCTAAAGAACGAGAATGTGCGCATTCATGAAACAGCGCTCTCCTGGCCGTCCAACATTCCTTTGTGGAAAGTATGAAAGATAAATGCGATCCAGGTGAATGACGCGAAGAATTGCATTGGCACTCTTCTGCTCCACTATGTTGATACTCACGATTTCAGTGCATGCTTGCACGGTTTTGCACGTCACGAGCAAATTTAGCCCTGTTATGGGTCTCGCATGTATACCAGACACACGCGCTAAGGCTCCATACGTTACGCGTTTACTGCATGAGTCAAGTTCTGGTGGGTATATTGAATTGTGCAACTTGTGAAGCGCTGTGATTTGATTTTAAAACAAAGGCAGCGCTTTTCTTTTTTTTTACACCCCGTCATACGCCACGTGAAATTGATTCCCCAAGCTAACCGAGAAACAGCATCCGAACACATTTTCGGCCAGCAGCATCGATGAACAAGCAACAAGAAAAATAACAATGCCACTGTCAATTGTGTTTCGTCAGTGAGTTCCTGCGGAGCGTTGGTTTCTCCCCAACGTATTAGAGCCAGTTTTTACCACGTGATGGCGCTCGGCGAATAGCGGCGCTATAATCGCTGGAGGTGGTCAGAGCGGCGCGCGGAAAGCAATGACACAATGCTGGTTCCCCAGGGGGATCGTATACAGACACTCTAATCACGGATCACCTCGCCTGCCACGTAAAGTCCATGCGCAATGCGATTGCGGACACAATAGTGCTCTGTCGTTGAGGGCAAGAAACAAACACAACCACGCTTCATCCGTGGTTCTGAGCTTTGACTGGCGGAGATCGCTTATTTCTGTTTTAACCGCCAGTCGGTTGCCTTTACTGTGACATGCAGCGGCGTCAACGTTTTACGGGAAGTTATATTGGCCACTTGTGCACCGAAAGAGAGAGATAAACGGGATGGGAAAGGCAGCAGGCACGTACCCAGGGCCACCACTCCTCGCACACATTCCTAAAGCGCCGCCGAATCAATCTTGAGAGTTGACAAATTCGGCGATCAGCATTTTACTGCCATTTTCATTCCTCTTGAATGGCGGTAGTTATCGGCATCTCCTGAGGTGTGAAGGCCAATCTTCTCATCGATTCGGTGCCCGCACGTTTAACTCGAGATTCGTTCAGTTGTCACCATCTATTGCCACGGTCATGCGCATCACTCTTGGTTCGTTAGTTCAACCATCTTTGTTTAGACTGATCCAGGGACCAGGAAATGGATTCATTTCGTGATCAGCTGGTCTGTATGCTCGTGGAACTAGTTGCGGCCGGTGAAAACGCCAATGGCCTTTAACTTTTCCTTTTACTTCTTTATTTCCTCGGATGACGGCCCGCCGCGATGCTGGCAGATCCTCGGAACCATATACCCATGAGATCAGTTAGATGAGGTGCAAAATAAAATCATGCGAAACAGCGTCCATCATCAAATTCTGCAATAACCGTTAAACCCACAAGAAATACGAATGTCACCGGTTACCTCGTCTTGGTTTTCCCGAATCGTACAGCACAATTTGTGCAAAATTGGCAACTGGAAACAAGAGTCGCAAAGAGTTGAGAAATTAAACGATCTACTAAGGGAGAGAGCCGAGGCAACAGCCAAACAGGAAGGAAAAGCAAAAGTTAACGAATTTAACCATTGTTCGTTTAAACATCTGTGGATCAATATCCTTTTATTTAAAAAGCAAGTAGAGAAAACGCCGCCGGAAGTGGAGAAGGATTCCTTGTGTTTTGAATGACGCTTCTACCGTTATCAGTCTAACCGCCTGACGTAGCCACCTCTCTGCTATGCTTATGTGAGTGTTTTTCTAACTTTCCGCGGTGGCCGCACTACGTCTGGAGCCGCAGCGTCCTGCGCTCTACGCGGTTGTACGGGACTGGCGGCCACGCATCGTTACGCAACTTCCCAAATAATTTTACGAGTAGGTTTTGGCACTTTACTTGGTAGAGCACTAAACGAGGGATCCAAAAGAACTATGATTGTTCCGCAAATATATATTTCTATACAATTCTTTCAGAGTTGATTTAGAAAAACGCAACTATAATTCTTTATTTTACATGTTCGCTTGTTTACTTGTTCTTGGCAGTGTTCTTCCTGCGCTTCTTTCCTGAGCGATTTCATTTGATATGGTTCCTTTGCCAAGTGAAGGAGCGATGTACCTCACAGGCGTACATGTGAGATACGCTTTATTTCATTTATCTTTTGCAGTTTTACATGTCTTTATGGCAAATGGTGGGCATTATTCACATTTGTATTAGTAAAGATACACCCCGCCCCTGTCATTTGCATAGAAAAGTTACCTTAGCTTGCCCCCCCCCCCCCCCCCCCCCTCCTAAAAAAAAGTCCTCGGTACGTGCCTGAAAAGCAGGGAGGTTAACCGGATAAGATTCTAGTTTCCGAAACTGGTTTGCGTAACTAGGTTTGCTACCCTCCACTGAGGCAAGGGTAAGGGGAAATGAAAGACGGAAAAAACAGCGGAGAGGGAAAGCAAAGAAACGAAAAAAAGACACAAAAGGTAGGGAAGGTCGTGAACGTCCATGAGAATTACAGTCTGTCAAGTATTTCACTATCAGATGAGCTGTCCCTAACCATTTGTTTCAGGATAGCAACTTCCTTTGTGATACGTGGGTAATCTTTCGATGTGGCTTCATGAGACGCATCACAGTTACCGCATCTAGTACTTGTTGCGCAGCAGACGTCGGCAGTGTGCGACTCCGCGCACCGGGGACCCACCATAGATTTTGCACAGGTGCCCTTGACATGTCCGATCCTGAAATACTTGTGTCTATCCACAAATTTTGCGTATAAAGAATGTCCGCAAATTCAACACGCGAAGTTGTGTATGATGCTTTGCTAAAAAACATTCCCTTAGTACTTACCTATGAGAGACGGTGCATTTTACGTGAAAGAATAATCTTGGCGTTTGGTGTTAACATGTGATCCGTGTTAGAAAGACACTGCCCAGCGAACCTGTCATCACGATTCTTATTACTCCGATGAGTTGTTCTAGTCTAATATGGCCACGTTATTAATACGTAAAAGAAATAGTTAGGTGCGCATTTCGTATGAAAAAGATTGCTGCTACTTTCACCACTCTCTGAAACAAGCCCCCATAAAACGAATTGCTCATAGCTCCTAACACGACGGAGCGTCATGTAGAGTATTTACATAGTTAATTCAAAAATACCATAGCAGCAATCACCTGTACAAAATGTTTCGTGGTTGAGATCGGGAGCCAATCAATTTCAAGGGATGAAACGTTTCATGGTGGCCCTCAGTAGCCTTTATCAACCATATGGCACACCCCTTACGCAACGGTAGCAACCGACTGTCGCAATGGCTAGGCACGCATTGTTCCCGTAACCCATCAGTTCACTACAACTTCGAATTGAAACCATGAAGCAGTTTTTTACAGCGCCAGTTGCAATGCCTAAAGTTTACTCGAGGTACTACAGCGCAGCTATAGGGTGCCTAGAAAAGGAAAATTCAAGCATCTTCTGCCTCACCATGTCTCAAACCAGCGCTTTTTTCTCCTCTCGCTCTTTGTGGTCTCTACAAACCCTATATCCCCCCACCCCAGTGATGGGTAGCAAACCGGAAACTCGCCTCTGGTGAACCTCTCTGCCTTTCCTCTCTCTCTCTCCACAGCTTCACTCTGCATTCTCTGACTTAACTTTCCGCATTTTTTTTTCTTTTTTTCCATAGGGGGCCATTTCGTCTCTTCAGTAACGCCAACTTTATGTCTATTGTATTTTCTGGACTAGGCGAGCAAGTTTAAACGACCCCCAGTAGTTGCTTAGTGGAAATGGTGTTGGCCTCCTGTTAAGCACGAGGTCCCGGAATCAAATCTCGGCCCCGGCGGCCGCATTTCAACGGAGCGAAATGCGGAAACACCCGTGTACTTAGATTTAGGTGCACGTTAATGAACCCCAGGAGGTCCAAATTCCTGGAGTACAAGACTACAAGACTATATATGACCCAGAGCTCAAGCTTCGCGTGCCAACAACAGCGCCGTAGCACTCAGCCTAGCGAGCGGTGAACACAGTTTTCGGTAGCAAATACCGCCATTTAGTGTCAACAAATTTGCCGGTCCTCTCGAGACACCATTTTCCCTGTTCCTCACATGACAGGGAACCAACGTGCATGGATGTAGAAGCATAGGCTCTAAACGCAATGCGCATGGCCATGGAAGAACTTGGCTAGGCAAATCAGGCTAAGCAAACATTGACACAGGGGGGCGCCTGTTATCGTTAAGTATGCCGTGCCATCTTCGTATGCCTCCCTATATAGCGGAGTTGTGCAAGCATATTTTAGTTGCACACTAAAGCTGTCGTAGCGCCTCCTGTTCAGCGCTGGTTCCTTATAGTCGGTGACAACCTAAGGATTGCAATGAAGCTAAGGCCAAAAAACCACAGTGCACCTACTTTTCACCTCTCAAAGAGGGCCAATCCAGATCGAGTTCGCTCACAGCTTAATGATTTTGCTCTGACAGTTAGTGTACATGTGATAAACAGACATGTGATAAAGCTCGACATCATGAAAATAAGCAAACACAGTTGGCTGGCCAATTTATGCAAATTGTGTTTTGAGTTACACAAGCATATATAAACTTTTTACTCTTAGTCGTCACCAGCTGTCCCAACTTTCATGCACCAAGATTTTAAAATATGCAAATGCCACGTAACTGGTCAGAACTAAGGTAATGTTGTATGCCATCGTTTGGAGGCCTAATACATAATCAGTATTTTTTTGTTAATCAATCAACTTCTCGAATATTACAATTACATTAAAAGTGTCAATGAGAAAATTGTAGACTAAGATAAGAAACTCCGTATACAGCTTCCTGTTGCTCAATGCCTGCTACATAAAAGTGTTTTTCCGAGCCTGAAAGAAGCCCGCGAATACACGCAATATTGCCGCTCGACTGGCCGCTCAAGGCACATTGCGTGTATTCGCGAGATTAATTCTTTGACGCTTTTCTTTTCCAGCTGTCACTTACGCAACCTCGATTCGGCATCGCACCCAATCACCTCACGGTTTGACGCAACATTACTCGATCAGCTGCGACTCAGGATGGCATTCACTAATTATTATTATTTATCTCATCAGAATGGCTGGCGCTTCATACATGTGAGCCTATAGTGCAGACATGTGAACTCTGTCGAGCCCCTACTTTGTTGCTTCCTATCAGCTCTGCCACTGTTCCTGCGGCATCGAACCCCTCCAGGAATTTCAATAGTGCCATCAACATGCTAAGGGGTTGACCGTGCTAAGGTCCTGGCAGCCAGGGCGAGTCACACTGGCTGCTACTGTACCGAAGGAAATGGACTTCAGCGCCCCTACTTTCTAGAGATACGCTGTCCGGTGTATAGTGCGAGTGGTCTGTTTCAACATTTGTCAATTTCTCTTACCCTCTCTCGTTTCCACCGTGTCGTGGAACCACTTGAATAAGGCCTCTCTTCAAACGCACGTACACTGTTGCGAAGTTGAGGCCCGAGTGGCCACCAAGGTTCCGTGGCTTGTGGGGTGCCAGGTGCCGCGCGAAAGAGTAGTCTAGAGCGACGTCCAAGAGATGCGAAAATCAGCTTTATGTACAAATTTTCAAGGTGCGGATTTACAAGAACGGCTCCATGATTCTATAGGAGCACACTACATGTCAGAGCTCTTACTCTCCCCCCCGCCGCCCATGTTCGAGCATCCCTCGCAACACTCAAGGTCCCCTGTTTGAGCAATTGATTTCCCTCTGTCACTTCAATGTCTGAATTCAACGCACTTCTCGGCCAATTGCAAATGTTGCACAGTCTGCAAAATCCCAACCATGGTGTCGCGCCACCCCGCCAGACTTCGCCTCTGGTGTCCAACCGTCGACCCGCCCTCGATGCAATGATGACATAATTTCATGTGAACCTGGGGTCCAAGGCTGTTTCCACGAAGTCTCGTTAGCGAAGGCTTTCTGCAGAAATTAGTAGGCTCCACATGGCGAACGACCCCTTTACAGTTTGGGGTGGCAGAACTCATCTCGTTCGTCAGCTCAGGGTCATTGAACAGACACATAATCGCTTGTCAATTATAATGACATGACGTTGGTTGCGTCGCCACCTCTTTGGCGAAGACGACGAAGCGTGAATTGCAGTCCATAGCTGCATGCAAGCTGGCCGATGTGCATCCTTTGTCCATTACGGCCGCCGGACACAACAACACGCACACTGCACATTGGACACTCAACATATAACACACTGAACGATTAACGCCTCTGCATGTGTATGGGTGCATACCGCTAACTTTTCTCCACAACATTCACTCCACTTTCTCCCGCAAAGGGCAGCCAGCCGGTTCTAGCCTGATTAAGCGCCTCGCATTTCCTTTGTCACTTGTCTCGCTAACGCATGAAGGCACTAGACATGACACCAGCCTTCTCAACTCCCCTCGCACCTGCAGCAGATCACGTGACATGAGACAGGAACAAAGACACGGCGCAAAGGCGAAGAGAAGCACGGCCACGTGAGCCGTGCCTGGGACAGCACTGCAGCTGCGTGAGCAGCGACGGTACGAGCGCGCCTTAAGTGCGCGTACAACTGTCCTCGCAATAGAATAGAGTTGCCTGCGCGTTGTGATGGACTTCGGCCAAATTTGCACTGTAATGCACAGACTTGTTCTCTTGGACTCTAGTCATACTTGTGCAGTGTTCGCCGGACGGCGACAACACCGTGACAAATGTTCTAAGAAAACCGACCACACGATTGAACGAGAACGACACGTGACACCCCTCGACGTCACCGGAATGGGGAAGAAATAACGGAACATCGTAAGCAGGTGAGCCGAATTGCCAGGTGGACAATTAGCAACATTATGGACAACGTGGCGATTCATTGAGCGAAGGCAGCGACATGGCACTGGCTAAGCCTTGCGTATATGTATATTTAAGTGACGTCCCATGGGACAGTCGCAAGTTTGTTATAAACGATCAGCCGCGGGCGAATACGGGAAACGTCAGCCCGGAGCCCGAGTTTCGACAAAGTTGCATGCTTTCGTCAGGAACTCTATTTACACGAACACGTCAGAGTCGGGGCAAATGTGCTTTTCAGGTCGAAATCCGGTTGTCCGATTCATGGAAAGGCCTGCAAGCAGGGCCTAGAAAGCGCCGGGACGGGTTGACTCGTTCGACCCGTTTGGTAATCTGCAGGCCAACGCCCCCGCTCTTCGCGGGTTGGCCCAACCTCTGACTGTACCGAGCTGGCGTGCACTTTATGGAAACAAAGCTAACGTAAGATTTGGGGCGTTCGCTCATTTGTGGTGAAACGAAGCCTCCGTCGCCCTGCGACCCCTTTATCTCGTTTCTATGTTACTCCGGAGTTCAAATAATGCACCGATAACTAAAAAAAAATGCACCTTTCAGCAGCACGCAGTTTTGCTTCCTCCAATATGCGAAGAAAGTACCGCAAAACTCATTCGTTAATTTTTTCTGATCCCCTTTCCGTTGAACTACATTATTATTTTTTTCAATATTTTACGAGTGTGCTTTTGCAGTTGGGCCATGTGGTAATTCAGCCCGCGCATAGATCCTCATTTGTCTTGCAAATTGGCATTCAAATTACACACGTTCCATCCACCACACCGTAGTAAACTGCCCCCCCCCCCCAAAAAAAATAAAATAAACAAACACACAAACAAAAAGAGCTCGGGTGACTCAAAGTGATAGTACACGTTTTCCCGTAAACAAGTTACTGCAGCAGCAAACCACACACGTTCGAGCGCGCATCCACACTGAACCGGACAATTACGGCGCCTTTCCCTCTTTTCTTAAGGTCCACGACCACTACAACTCGTTGGTATTCACCTGTTGGAACACGGTTAAACGGACCGAAGCGTTCGGGACACAATAACCGTCTTCGCTTCCTTTCGCTTTTACTCCGTCGGGGGCGCACAACAGAGTATAAGCGGCACAGAATGCAGATAATGGAGAAGTGAGAGCAGCGCACTTTGCAAAGGCATCTCGCTTCGCACAATAACTTCCGCGTGCCGTTAGCGAGGGAAGGCACCGGATCCCCCGCGCCAGTGCGCGCTAAACACACGCAGGGAGAGCGACAGGCGTGCATTTCCGCACACTTCAATGCCACTGGCACACTGCCCGCGGCGTTGTGTTCCCCGGACAGACACTCGTTTGCGCTGAAAGGTAACACGTGCCGGCTATAGCTCTCACACACACATTGTGACGGCATTGACACTGCAAACGCAGAGCCGGGCCTGCAGACAGGCTTTTATATCCGTCTGCCTCGCTCTCTCCCTCGCCCGTATATATAGTATACACGAGTGAGGTGAATAGTCTCAAGTGCACGCCCGCGGCCTTCCATGTGGCACCGCGTGCACACTCGCGCCGCAGAGAAGGGCGTCGCGCCAGAGAAAGCGCGCATTGAAAACGCCGTAATCTGGCGGCATCAAAAGCGCGCCAGATTCCTTTCAGAGTTAGCCAGAAAAGAGCGCGCGCGCGCGCGGCGCCAGTGTGACGTCATCGGGGAAACCCCCTTCCTTCGCGGCGCGCGCATTTCGTGCCGTCCTTTCAGCGTGTACTCCGGCGCCACCGCGCTTTCGCACTTCCATGGCAGATAGAGGGCGCCACACAACACGCCGCTCGAAGCTTTGTGATTTCCCCCTCCCGCAACCCCTACGCGCTCCAATAGAGCCTCCATGTTTGAGAATTTCGCGACTCTATATGCTATATCGTTCAATGGAAGGCATGTACACACAGCCGTGTGCCCACATGCGCGTCAATAGCGTCCTCGAGAGTGTATGCATATAGCACCTGGGTTTCGCTTGTACCAGTGTATAAAGAACCCTGTGGATGACGGGGATGCTCAAGCATGGGACATATGCGGCAAGGAAAGTGTATTCCAGATCGTTTTTCACGTGTCAGTAACGGTGCAAGGTCGTCTCAGTGACACAAGGCACCACGCGTCTCCATCTGTGCATTGTCGGGATTGAATGTGCGTGTTGTGAGACGTCGGCGTCAGGCGAGCGTCCATCGATCGACCGAAGTGCCGAAAAGTGCTTGGGTCTAGCAACGGCCGTTGTTCAGCGTCGGTGGTTCCGCACTGCACATACGGCTTGACTTTTCGAAGCTGTTCAGAACGGCATCGGATAATCTCACGCACTCCGTCACCGCCATGCTTAGCAATAGCGTGTGGAGATGAATAAGCCCTACAAGGAATGACAACACTTCGATTCAGCGCTGCGTTGTTCCTGGCCGATCACGTCAAGTAAGCAGTGGACAAAAAGGTGCTGCCTTGTTAAAAGATGGCGGCTATGAAAGCTTATGCAGCTGAACTTTCAACGTGTTTGAGCCACCGCCTTGTCGCGACCGGAAATGTGTGTGTGTGAGAGAGATAAAAGAGATGAGAAAGGCAGGGAGGTTGACCGGTAGATATCCAGTTTGCTACACTGCATTGAGGAAGGGATAAGAGGAGACAAATATTTTTAAAAAATGCACACACATAAAAATAGTGGGAGAGGGGAAAGAAAAGAGTCACACACACATATACACACACACACACACAGACACACACACGCACGCACGCACACACAAACACACACACAGGAACGCGGGGCTGTCACAGTCATTGAAGCAGCTCGCTTGACCGGAGAAACCTCAGTAGCGCCTTCGCCGCCTTCTCGTCTGGAGGCCGCATCAGCCGGCACTCCAAGATTGTCTGCTCAGAAAACGGCGTCGAGGAAAGACTCGAACATATCCTCTGTCATTGTCCTCGTTTTGCAATTCCCAGAGACGGTCGCTCGTGACAGCGTTGGCACGCCTCAATGACCGGAAATGGGAAGAAGCTCAGAGCAGTTATACTTAACTGTTCGTCCCCTCGCAGTATAATCTTTGTCTATCGCTCTTCCATAGTCTACTGCACGTGCGGCATATGCCTATCTCGTCGCCCTCACTACAGAGACAGAAGTGAGGCAATGCTGTGAACGTCGAGCGATGTTTGGGTGCGTGGGTGCTTCATTACGAACCTTTGGCTAGGGGTCCAAACAGTTCATGGAAATTCACTGCACGCTTTTTGTCAAATAATATTAGATTGAAGTTGCAGCATTGCTTGTTACAAAAGGAACCATTGGGGTTGACTAACGTAGGTACAAATATAATATGGAAATGTTATATCCTGGTGAATAAATAGCCTAAAAGTGAGTGTCATGTTCTCTCTCAGGTGTTCTGCGCCAACTGAACAAACACAAAGTCCGAGCATATAATGGCAATCAGTTCTACCTCCTATCGATTTGTTTTTTCAATACCGAGATTTAAGCCCTAGTTTTTTTTAGGGTGGTTGCTTGGGCTAGTTGGTAATTCATGATCAAAAATAACGTACAGCGCAAAGGACAAGGACAGCGATAGACGACATACAGTTTTTTTTCCCCGTTTTCTCCTTCCAATTTGCGTCACCGTAACCACAGTGTAAAGGGCTTTGTATGGCGAAAGCCCCGTCCTTTGTAAGGCACCTTTCTTTCTTTCTGATTATCTGCACTCCAACATGAAAATCCTGGCCGATCAATTCCACTTATGTTCTTCTGGAACACAGAGTCCATTCGGCCAGTATTCTTTTTGAGCTAAATTCTTTTTCTTACCCTATCCCTTTACTCTCCTTTTGCGGACCTATAGTCGACAGTTTGCAAGCAACGGTTTCAGTGTTGAACTTTTCGAATTCATGGCAGGCACAACTTCATATTTCACTGTTTTGCGCATAGAACCAATGTAACGAGCCAGACTAGAGCAACCGTGAGGCCACGCTCCGTGAACAGGCACAGTAAGAGTTAAAAAAAAAAAACTGGAGGTATTATTTAAGAAATTTCAAGGCCAGGGGTAAACAGCACAGCCATATAAAATCATTTCTTAAATATAGGCTAATACAAGGCCAAGAGAAGCGCGGTCATTCTCGGCGTGCCCATCAGTACATTCTTCGTCACTGACTGCCATCGTCATTGTACCATGGTCGTCTTTTCTGTCATTGTGCCCTCTCCATTACAACCTCAGACGCAGTCGTGCCGTTGACTCCTTTGATCCGGTAAATGATTTGATGATGCCTATGTTTCCGTACGGCCCGTTTTTTTCTTCACACAATTTGTTCGTGCTTGCATGCGTTATTGCATGTTCATTGGTCTGTTATTGCACATAGCACAGCTGCCACACTATCTGTCGTCATTTTAAAGCGTAAGACTGATCTAACTCCACTAATGAACCACGAGCATAAACTGCACCTTACTTTCTCGCTTTTGTGATCTCATGAGTAATTATTCCTTTATATCACATCACATTGAACACATATCCAGGTGGCACACCTATCCTTCCCGTTACCTCTCAAACAGATTGCTGTAACGGCTCTCTTAATTATTCTTGGTCGCAAATTGTTAACCTATAGCATACGTTATTGTGCAGCTTTTCCATGCGTGCAGTATAGGTTTTGGGAATTCACAATACCAAGGAAGCCCGGTAGGAAAAGTAGCTATAAAGGATGACCTCATTGCACATTTAGTTAGAGCCAAGGTACCTCCACATAATTACCCTGCAGTGAACGCATTCGGCTCGGGCCAAATAAAGCAGTTAGTTTTCCATAGGAAGAGTAATCCCTGTCAACTCACACACACTGGCAAAGCATCTTCGCATTATTCTCCCGGCAATGGTAAGCGATAGTTCGTTCGACAAAAAGCTCACTATGCGACCCTCGGTCTTTTTCTGTTTTCAAGAAACCGACTGGGAACACTAAAATGAAAACTGGGAACTCTAAAATGAAAACAGCAAGACGCAATTGCTTCATTCTGCAGTGGAATTTGCGGCGCGCTCCAGGGAACGCTTCGGTATAGAAAATGAAGAGGTCACCATTTTACAGAACGCGTACGAAGTACACCACCCCCACCAGGGCGGAGACGGGGAACTGCTATGCAAATAGACCGAAGCCAAACCAAACCAGAGCGCTTAAATAGAAGCGGCGCCGGAGTATACAGTATCGCGGTGAAGACCCTCTCATGGGCGTACTGCTGAATGTGCTCGTAGCGGGCTTTTAATTCGCGCGCTGGCCCCGCGTGTACTGGAGGCCAGCGCTGTGGAAAACATGGCTGCTAACCCTCGTCGGGTGACAGTTATTGGGCACGGTTTAGGGCACGGAGGGCCCCCGCCACGTTTTTGCTCGGCGCGGTGGGGACGGACAATGCTTAGCCTTCCCGCTCGCCCTGTATGGGTGCGCGTTGTGCGAAAACGGAAGAGTTGGGGAGTGAGAGGGGACGACTTTCAGCTTTTGTCGCCTTCACCCGCTCAACTGAGGACGTTTCTTGTCCGAACGAACGTCAAGGACGGAGCTCACTGTGCCGTAGCCGGGTGTGTGCCGCGACTTGGGTATGATGCGCGCCGCATTTGTAACAAAACTTAAGCTCCGCAATTACTGCAACAAGCACGACATGATACTCGTGAAGGAAGCGGCTATCGAAGTACAAATTATAGCGGGAAAATGTCCGGGTTTCACCTAGTGGCTGCGCTATGAACGCAGAAAACTGACACTCTATATGCGTGCAAAATTGAAGCTCCTCGTGAGCGAAGCGGCTGTCAACATGTAAATTAAAGCACGAAGATGCCCTGTTCGTACAATTTGCCCAAGAGAGAAGTAGCAGTGGGCATCACCCATGATGTACAGGCACATTTAATAATGATAAAGAAAACCTGTTTCGCACAGTACCAGCGGAATTAAAGGTAGAAAACTAACACCAATACGTGCGTTGCTGTGTCTTTCAATGTCAAAGAAGGTTACGTAGAACATCGTTGTTTTCCAGAGACGTGAAGTGGTCTCGCATCTGAGTACGAGCAGCGAAGAAAAGCTCTAAACCATATTTGAGAAATAAAGTACGGAGTAAAGAAGGCGCGTAATGCCAGTAGGCCGCACGAGCGCAACACTGCACCAGCGCCGTCAACGCCTAGCGTAGCCTAATCGTTTCGATAGGAATAGACCTCCTCAGATTGCAACACTGCACCACATCCTCCTCCTTCCGCGTTCTCACATGCACTAGGCGTCGAACTGCAAGGAAAGAAGGGGGACAGGCTCGTGCATTGTGGCAATTCAACGATGAACTTTCGCGCAAACAGAGGGGCGCGAAGTGTGTGCCGCGCCCAAGCAGCTGCCGACCAGCAGCAGCAGGCCCGTGCCTCATGGCTGCCGCGTGCCCAAGAACGCCGCAGAAAATACGCGCGCCGTAACCTAGCGGCGCGTAGCGGCCACCGCGGCCCCTCGCCGCACTTTGGTCACCGGCGGCGGCGCTTGCGAGGCCGCGCCTGCGCGTGCGCGCGGCGGGGGCCGGGCGGGCCCCTCGAGCGCCTCCCACCGAGAGGAGGCGGCGGCCAATGGGAGCGCCGGGACGGCTCGGGCCCTCGCGGGCCGACCGACCGGACCGGGCGGCCGGCGGCACACAGCGGTCACACCGAGCTTGTCGGCCCTTGTGCGCGCAGCACGTATTGCCAAGTGCGGAAACGGTGCGCGCGGGTGTCATCGTGCCCCCGTCGCTCCGGTAAGCGTTCGCGGTGGCCTCCACGTCGACTTCGCCCTGGCCGCGCGCCGCCGCCGCGTGGCAGAACGATGCGGCCGCCGACCTGCGGCCCGCGGCGTGCCCGTGCCAGCTATGCTCGAGCGGCGTCACGGCCGCCGACCACCACCGCCAGCAGCAGGCCAGCCCGGCGGCGCTGGCCTCGCTGGAGCGGGAGTACGCGGCCGCCTTCCCGTACGGCGGCCCGCCGCCTCACCAGCCGGCCATGGAAGACCTCAAGCCCGTGGTCTCCTCGAGTCCCCCGCAGCAGGTGGGCGGGCACACCAGCCTCCAAGGGGGCCAACACCACCACCCGGGCCAGCAGCAGCCGCACCCGGGCCACGCGGCGGGTGGCCACGGTGGCGGAGGCCATGGCGGCAGTGCCTCCAAGAAGGACCTGGACCGCGTCAAGCGGCCCATGAACGCGTTCATGGTCTGGTCGCGAGGCCAGCGGCGCAAGATGGCGCAGGAGAACCCCAAGATGCACAACTCGGAGATCTCCAAGCGGCTGGGCGCCGAGTGGAAGTTGCTCTCGGAGGCCGAGAAGCGACCTTTCATCGACGAGGCCAAGCGGCTGCGCGCGGTGCACATGAAGGAGCACCCGGACTACAAGTACAGGCCCCGACGAAAGACGAAGACGCTGCTCAAGAAGGACAAGTACCCGTTGGCCGGTGGCTTGCTCTCGGCCGCCGACGCCGCTGCCGCCGTGCGGCCCGCCAGCGCGCCGCAGGTGCCGCGCGACATGTACTCCATGAACGGCTACATGCCCAACGGCTACGGGCCCAGCGCCGCGGCGGCCATGATGCACGACGCGTACCAGGGCTACGGCTCGCAAGTCCACTACCCGCGCTACGACCCGCAGCTGCCCTACGTGAACGGCTCGTACGGCTCGCCGAGCCCGTACGCTTCGGTGCCCCAGATGCAGCTCAAGTCAGGCGGCGCCGAGTCCAGTCCCACGCCGCCGCAGGGATCGCCCGGAAACCCCCGCGGTCGCGCCGGCTGCACGCCGGACCTGCGGGACATGATCTCCATGTACCTGCCGCAAGGGGGCGACGGCACGGACCCACGGCTCGCCATGCACTACCAGCAGCAGCAGCTCCAACAGCAGCAGGAGCTGCAGTAGCGCACCGACGACCAGCCCGGTGAGTGCGGCCGTACGCGTGTGACGACTGACTCTCTTCGCCTATGGCAGACGGCAAGCGCTGTACAGATCTCGCAGACAGAGTAACGACGGCTCGCGCGGAACACGTGAGAGAAACGTGGGCATGGTCGTCCGTTGTTTTTAAGTGTGTTTATTTCTCCGTTCCTCCTGGTAGAGCAGGCACCGCGCACCAAATGCACACCCGAAAGGTTTCTCTCACGTTCGCTCAGCTGTAACGCCATGCTGCTGCTTCTCCAAGACCTCACGCGCGATGTGGTTCGGTTGTGCGCCCGCAGCTCGCGCCCGCGGAACACTCGGGAACTCGGCTTGTGTGGGTGTTTGTGTGCGTGTGTGGTTTACGCGTGCGAACTCATTGCGGACACAAAAGAGAGAGAGAGGAGGGAGCACGGTCGCGAAGACAACGCGGAAAGACTGCCCACTCGTCCACCTGCAATGCACGCGTGAAAATCCCTGCCGAGTCTCTACACTCCTTTCTACTCGCTCAGTCAGCGCCGACAAAAACTTCGTCATCGTCGTGTACAGGCACAAGAGTTGGAGGGGACAGAGGCTCTAGAGGTGGGCTTCGCCGGCCGACACCGAGTTTCGAAGGGCCCTCGCAGTCTGCATCAGCAGGTTCGTTATCTCTCTCCATGATACATATTGTTTGGTTATATTTTTTTCTCCTTCGCCTCTGTCTCACTCTGTCGTTCCCCCATCATCTTCTGGCCGTGTGGACCCCCATCCGCAGACGAAAACCGCCCAAGACAGTGCGATGTGTATGTGTGTGTGTGAGAGAGAGAGACTCGATTGTGTATAAAAGAAGACAGAAAACGAGGAAAAAAAAAGACAAAAAAGCCTTCCTGTTGTCGCGTCCCGTGCCGCCCTTATGCGCTCCGAGTTGCGGGCGTGGAAAGAAATACCATTTGTAAATAGATTGCACTTTCACTGTCTCATGAACCATGCGCGCGACACGGTCAAAAATAAAGAACGACAACAGTGAAAAGAAAAAAAAAATGGCCTTCGAATACGTTAGTCTGACTCGTCTCATTATTTCGGTCGGCTTCTTGCACCATCACTGCTGGAGCGGACACGCCAACAACCGCGTTTGCTTACAGCGCGTGAAGCTGTCCTCGACCACTATGTGTGTAGTATACGTTCAAGTTGTGTGGTCGACGTTTGCTTGCGAGGGGTGACGCCATGTCAGTTTGTGTTTCACGTTTGCTTTACAGTTGGTTCTTTAGAACCAGGGCAACGTTTTGTGGTTCCCAGTAGTGTAGCATTTTATTTCGCATACTGTGGTGGATCCGATCGCTATGGTTTACGTTCGCTGTACATTGTCCGAGCCCCCATTCACCCGAACATTTATGAATAAGGATAGCGAAGACTATTTCCTGAGACTTTCACTCGCGTCCCCGCGTAAGAATGAGCAATTTGCCGGTGGTATCTCTAGATGCTGGGCGCTATGTATACCGTCGCAACAGTTCGCTGTTACTGACAAATGTTTACTTCAAACGAGTAGTCACTTGAGTTTCACGCGTGTGCTCATTAGGTAAGAACTATGTAGAAAGCGTATCGAGATGTTTTCTAACTTGCATGTCTCTGCCGCGTTGAAGTGTGATACTTTTGCCCTTGCCGCATGTATCAATGCGCGAGGAAAGGAAGTGTTCTAATGTGATATCGATACGCTTCGTTGCACAAATCATCGATTGTTTATTAGGCCCGTTAAAAAGTAGATGCCGCGCTGATTGCAAATGATGATTATGCTTTAGGCGATCGTACTTCTACTTTCGTACGGATCGTACTGCTACTATACCGTTTTAACGTTGATTTCTGCATGGACATTGCTTTTCTAGCGATGGAGCAGGCTTGAGATCGAATATAGTGGCAACTTTATAGGTGCCTGCGATTATTCAAGTGACTGGGGATTAGCGTGTTTCTGTAAAGCTTTGTAGTAATGTAAAAAGGCGCCTCAGAGAGATCGAGACAGCGTACACGCATAAAAATTGGTACGCATTACACCCCAATTATGCCACGTATGTTTGTGCGCTCAAACAGTTGAGCTGTCTCGCGGTAGACTAGCCGTGGCATGACGCGCTATGGGAACATCTAGAAGTGTGCGGTGCATACGCTACGCTCGCAACACAAACCCGCGGCAGATTTTGGGGGTGCATAGTGTCACATGCTGCACAGCATAGCCTTGCTAAATGGAGTTGCGTTGGCGCTGCGTAAATGGTTTTCGTTTTCATTGAAACGCTACTACCTATGCGCCTCTATATATATACGTGCGGGGTTTCTTGCGACGTGTGTTGCTCCCGAGTTGCGAGATTCTCGCCATCGTTTCTCCGTGCGCATATTGCGGTATACACACCGTATGCTCTAATGCAAAATATAGGAGCTCAGAGGAAAATGTCTTGTTGTTCTCAGCACTTACAATACCGTGGATACCTTCGAAAGGTATAAGATTGATAAGTTACATTGTTAGCTTAAATCGCTGCCGACACTTGTAAAGTATGTTTGTACCCTAGCTGTTACTTGGCACTGGAGTTGCTTTCACACTGTCAGCTGCAGGCATACAATGGAAACGCATAGAGATAACTAAGCCCACTGTTTTGGCGCATGAGATCGTAACAGTGCCCAAGTGCATTGGAATCTTATAATCGGGGATTTAAACGATGCAGCAAAATGCACCGTAGTCTGCCACGTTACGCCTACGTGCTTGAGAAGAACATGCAAAGTAACGTTTTTCGGTATGCTTGGTCATCGGCGTGCTTCACATACTTGCATGTAGCACTCAGTACAAATGACCGGCTCGCTAGATTGTTCTTTATCATTGAAGATTGTGCCAAATATGCTCTGTTATTTTAGATCTCGCTTCTTCTCGAAATTATTGCGAGACGTAAATTGTAGTGATGTACACCTAGGGATTAGTGCAAACCAGCATGTAACTGTCGCGGGTGCTTTTCGGGCACGGCTTACGTGAGTAATACAAATAACGCGAATCGGTTAGCCAGATGGTATATATATATATATATATATATATATATATATATATATATATATATATATATATATATATATATATATATATATATATATATATATATATATATATATATATAGACGGGGCAAGTCTAGACGTCTTCAAGTTCTTGTCCCGTTTTAGCGCTGCTTACTTTCAAAGCCTTACTATTTCGTCTCTATTCTCAAAATAACGATGAGAATAACAATTCTCGTCTGCGTTTACAGCCTAGTGCGCAGATACTTTGAAACGATGTGCTTCCCTATTGAGTGCTTCAAGGCTGATATGTTTGGGATCGAACAGGAATTGCAGATTATCTACTGTTAAGCAGCAATCAATATAATGCTTAAAGCAAATCAGCCTTTTGCGGGTGTAGTCATTACTTCACAGGAGACGGTGGTCTGGAACTCGCTGCCAGCTACGGGAACATTCAAGTGCACTGAATTTCACCGCCTGTAAGACCTGAAGCGAAAATAATAATACCGCACATGCGGTTATGGTATAGCGAGCTACAGCACATATGGGATAAAGCTCGCACAATGCGCCATAGAACTCGTCACGTTACAGTCGCCTTCGAAACCTGAGCAGCATCACGCAAAAAGGGTGTGCGTTCTTGCACCGCGAAAAATGTTGAATTCTTTCTTTGGGGGCGTTGGTGACAAAGGCGGTCACTTATAAACTCCTCAGACGTAAACACTGCGAGGAGGCAGCTCAAGTGCGTCGTTTCGATCACCCTGTGTGGCTGAATTCCATCATGTCTGTTCCAACGACGAAATACGTTGAAGTGATAGCAGACAGATTTAATCGACACTTTGACAAGAAGGATTTAAACTACATGAGCTGTCGAATGCCACCACCTTTTTATCTGTGTACAAAACGTTTCCATTTGTACCTTCAAGCCCACTTCGTCACAGCTGACCACCGATTCAAACGAAAAATAAAAACAAACAAAAGTTGCGCCGTCTATTTGTCACTAAGGGCTTGACGTCAGTACAATATCACGGGGTAGAGTGAGCACAACACATACCGCTGCGCGTACACACCGTCCCACTCCTTAGAGATTACCGCCTTTGCCGATGGTCGCTGTTATAACAGGTTATCACTATCGCATCTAGACGTGTTCATTTTATCCGCACCTTTCTGAACCACGTCGAAAAATTTGAAACGAGACGCACGTATATGATCAGACTTCATGCACGACGTACTTAGGTTTGTACGCACAATCTCAAATCTACACGTTAGTATCAGCGATTGGGTGTGAAATTTAGGGAGACTTGTGTGTAAATTGCAGTCATGCTTCAGCCGTGCGGTTCGATTCGACAACCGCCGGTAATGTTCGTCGCTACCACTGTTGAAGCGCATGACCTTGCAATCAGGCCCAAGTCCGCGGCCTGATCATATTGATCAGTATAGTGTTTGGTGTTTCTTCACCGTCACTTTATTATGTGACGATTTATCGTCGCACATACGTACGTCTACGCACTGTCGTTAACATTGCTTGCTGTGTTGCTGGGCGGCAGACAAACGGCCAGCTCATTTTGTAAATGTTCGACAGGGATGCATTCTGTTTGTACTAGCCGCTTGCTTTCTCTCCGTTTCCAACGGCGAACCACGGACTATTAGAGGAACATGTAATGGCATTTCTCGCACCGTGGTCGCAAATCGCACTAAACAGAAAATTAGCCCCTCAGTCTGGTTTGGACTGTACGAGCCTTGTTTTGCTACGGGAACCATTATGGGTCGTTTCACTTTTGAAGACGTCCGTCCACCCACCCAACACACTTCTGCCGAAAAGAAAAACTCGTCAACGTGCATTCACGAAAAAAAAAAAAGCACGGTTCCACAGCAGGATAGAATGTGTACATAAAAGAATGCTGCGCTATAGCATCGCGATAGGCCTCTCCAACTTGTAGTATACGGAAAGCGCGAATTGTCTGCTGTCGTCGTCAGGTCAACTACTCATGTTTGTGGTTGCGCTTGAACAGACACTATAGAGATGAATGTGGAGTTCAGTTACATCTGTGGGAATTACGCTTCTACAAACGAAAACGGCCAATCTTAGTGCAAAAGAATAATTGAAAGACCAGAAACGGGGGCGCCAACACAGAAAGATAGGTGCGGACACGATGTCTCGTAGTTCCCGCATTGGCTCGTCGCGACGCCACAAAGTTTTGACAGCGTCTGTTCAGTTCTAATCAATTGTTCATCCTTAAAGAAATGTTGTACGATTAAAAAAGAAAACGGAAGACCAACTTCGCAAGTTCTGTGAACTTTTCCTGCGCCAAACAAGCGAAATATATTGCACTAAACAGATTTGTGTTACTCTATATAGATGCATTTATCCGTCTGTTAGTACAGTGGGCGACTGTTAAACTACCGTTGAGCACACCTTTGTCGCGCGTAATTAGTTTACAAGAAGATAGGCTTTTGTACGAAAGCGCAGCTAGTAGCAGAGTGGTGAACTGGGCTATACCGGCACATTGCAACATGGAAAAAGAAAAGAACATTGGAAACACACGGGAGACCAGATGAAGAAGACGCCGGGACTAGTTGGAACTTATACAACCGAAAGATTGACACTCGAACGACAAAACGTATCCGCCGGCAGGCGTATGACCCCGCGTCAGCGCTTTTCGAAATCCTCAGCCGACTATGAGGTACAGTACATAGGCACGCATGGTGTTCTCTAGCTGTGCTCATGAGTGCGACGACTTGGATCGTAACTGACAACTGTGTCGTCCTGGGCTCGTTTTGCGAGGCGTGAGACATTGCGTCCAACGTGCTGTGCACCTTCCTCGCAATCAGCGCTGATTTACGCTCCTGGAGACGCCCGCGTGGTGGTACACTTTACCGACTCGGAGACGACTAGGCTCATTGTATAACGGACTGTCAAGATATTCAACCAGCAAGGAACATAGGGAACGTGTCCGCTTTCCGAAAGCGCTGAAGTTCAGAGCTGATGGGAGCATTGACTCCGTATAGTCGTCATCGGTCGAGAGAGTTTTAGAGTATTGCAGGGGGAAAAAGCAGGTAAGAGATGGAGCCATGGATTGTTACAGGGATAGACAGCTTTGCAATATAGAGAGAAAGGCGGATATTTTGATGAAACAAAATAATCTGAACTAGAAATAGGCAAAAAGAAAATACTAGGCTGTGATACATGAAGCAAAACTTCACCAGCTCATGCAAGCTGGGTGGTAATTTGTCGCTGCCCCGCTACGAAGGGGATTCCATTAGAAGTGATCATCAGAAAGTGAGCTGGTTCGCCCATTTATATCGCGTTCTGCGAGGTTGCAAGAAAAGTTAAGCGCACAACGCAGTCTGCGCCGAAAGAACACAAGAGGGAAAATAAGAGTCGTTGCAAAGTGTAAGAATAGCAGCTGCTGGCAGCATGTTATACATCGTTTTAGTGCGACTGCTTCGAACAAGAAAGTATTCAACAGCCCCAGTTACCAGGTTTATTGCATATATAACGTGCTTGCGAAACTAAGGAATATGTCTGCCATGTGTGAGTGTCTTTGTCCAGGGAAAAAGTTCGTGCGTCGATAAGTTTTTTTCCGAGTTTATGAAAAACAAATTAACACGCAGCGATGAGCGCCTCGAGTACATCGCTATGTACTAGGGGCTATTGTCTCGTATATATTATCTCGCATATATAATAAGTGCTTGGTATATAGGTGGATATAGAAACAGCTATTCGAAATTTTATATCTATCTTAATAATAATGGTTTCTTATTACGTTCGCTCAAATAAACTCGCCATAACGTCGGTTGAATGTCACTGATATTCAAAGCAAGCCATCGTTTGGGTCCGCCTTTGGTTAGTCCTCTTATGTCAGGAATCTGTTGAAGCTAGGCGTTGTTGTTGTCCGCGATCGTAGAACTTGAAACAATGACATACGGTTGCAGAACTGTATTTGAAAGTGGGTAATTGCCACTGTCTTTGCAACAAAAAGGGCATAAATATTCTTACTGCATTCACGCACAACAGTTAGTTTGGGAAAGCAAGCTGGAAGGAGAAAAAGCATTGAAGGCTCCGTCAGGCTTCCTCTCACCCCTGGCTGGGATAATGCAGCGATTCTATGCCAGTTCCATTTATTTTGACGCTTCGTCAGAATGGCGTGCACCTTCCGCGTTATCAACGGGATCAGCAGGCCATGAGTGATATGCGAAAAGAGCGGCATAGAATCGAACGGAAGGAATCGCTATGCTATACCGGCACCCTTATCTCTGTCACTGAAATATTTACTTCAAAATAGGTGCCACTAATAAAACCTCCCGTGCCTCTTGATTACTGCGGGACTTCGCGACGTCTAATTTACGTTGTAGCAAGCAAAGCTTGCGCACACCTATACGTTGTATTTGTTGTAAGAGCCATTACCGTCTCGAAGCTCTGCTGAACCGGGTTTGCTCGTGCGCTTCTCAGATATCATCACAATCTTGTTCTTCAATTTATATTTTATCTCCAGTACGGGACGACGTCCTCTCCTTGCGATCTCTAATTATCCCTGTCTTGCGCTATAGTCGGATACAACTTTAGAAAAAAGGGGAGGCCCCGCCCAGATGACCGAAGCGGCGAAGTCACCGGCCGTCCGGCGCATGACGTCGGTCCAGAGTGCGCGCCCATTGGTGGATGATTGTGTGCATCCGCCTCGGAGGAGTAAACGCCCCCTTTTTTCTAAAGTTGTATCCGACTATAGCTGATTCCAACTTGCGCGCCAGCAAATTTTCTAATTTCATCACACCACCTTAGGCATGTGCATATCAAATTATTAGTGCGCTACGCCGCATGGTTGTGTATACCCGTGACAGATTGAATGTTCATTCCTGACAAGAACATCGTTATATAGTTGAGGCGTCATTGTGTGAATTCTTTTCTTTTTTTTTCTTTGCAAAAAAAAAAGAAAAATATCCAAGCAGAGATACAGACAAAGGTGTCTTTTCGGCTTGCTTTCGCACTGCCTCCACATACTATATAGCTATCACGCCCAACGTCACACCCCACTTCCTATGGTTCGATCTTTCCGGTTTCGCGGTTTTTCTCGAGAATAGTATGGACAAGTGGGGTCTACGGGACGGCGGCACAATATACTGTGCCACTGGCACCGTAACCACCTTCGCTCTGTTTACGTAGGTGCACCCCTCAACTATATGTTCCAGAGCGGAAGAGAAATCAGTATACTTACAGTGTGGAGGATTCTATTCACACAGACGAGTGAAAGTGCGCAACGCGGCTGAAGTACTGCGAAGCATCGACAACGAGTGTTTCGAGCATGACGTGGCTATATTGGTTCCGGTCATGGTAAGGATCATGAGCGACATGGCATTCGCGGTTCACCGCCAGCGTACGGATAGAGAACCCAGCATGACTGATGAGCCGCCAAAAATCGCGCTGAAAAAGACGAGATCATCGTGCGCAGATACTGGACTTCGAGTCAGTATCGAAGCTACCTATGGGCAAGCTAGGGAGTATGGCATCGCGAAGAGGCAGTGTCATTGCTGAGGCATTCAGTTTCCATGGAAATAAAGATCCCACGCACTCTATAGTCGTGCAACCTTTCTCGGGATAGAATATTAGTACAAGTGGCGGCCACATTTGCAAGCTTCGTGCCAAAAGATAATCATTACGCGCGGCGAACAGCGTCGTCACGTGGTTTTGCTCGCATTATGCTTTGCCAGGCTATTTGTTTACAAACATGCAGCTTGTCCACAACCCGAGTTGAGATGTCCGCTCGGTTTAACTCAAGGTGACAAGCTTGGTCGCTGTCCATGATTGCCGTATAATTAATACGGTTCGGAAAGAACGCACCCATCTTCGTACACGCACACCCATCTTTCGCGTCACTAAAATTTTTCTCGTTACAGAGTTCATTCTTAACGAAAATCAGGAACGTACGTTACACACCCCTCTTTCACCGCGCAGAAAGATATGCGCTATGTCTGACGCTTCCAGCGACTAGGGACAACCCTCATCACTTATACGCTCGAGGAAGAACGTTGTGGCAAAAGAAAGGGAGACATGGCATGCCGAGAAAGGCGAAGTTTGAGGATGCATGAAACCTTGGACCTGCGATAATAAGGTGACAATGCTTATTTCAATAGCTTCTGCCACAACGACCACCTGCGACATAATGAAGTCGTACGGGCACCTCGTACATAACATGCGCCTGTGCATTTGTTGTTTTGAGAGCGGGAAACTACATACACCGTGGTTCTCACTTTATAATCCCGAATCTAAGGCAAACGATACCGGATTTCTATACCGAAGGTATTGCCAAGCGCGCCGCGCAAGAGCGGTTGTCGCCGCGTAAAGCAAGCCCGCGAGTCCGATGCCCCACGCAAGTCGTCGGCGCGCGGCATTCGGAAAACTTATTTACGAAACGGAATACGTGTATACTTCACCGAGTGTGTTCTGCTACATATAATGAAATAATTTCTGGGGTGTCACGTGCCAAAACCACCATCCGATTTTGAGGCATGCAGTCGAGGAAACACGGGATTAATTTTGACCATTTGGAGTTCTTAACATGCACCTATAATGTATAGTGAACAAGAGTTTTTACATTTCGCCGCGGTCGAGAATTCGGCCGCCTCGGCGGGGATCGAAGCCTCGTCCTCGTGGTGAGTCGCGCAACGCCGTATAGCCGCTAAGGTATACCGGCCGTGGTGAGTCTGCTGACTCTAAAGTGATTGTCTATAGGTGAGGATCTGGTTATGAAACGCCGCCGCCACGTGACAGGTAGGCTAGCAATATACGTACGGCTCTCAATCTGCGACGAACTGTACACGGCGGCATGGAGCCATTTAGAGTTTAACATCAAGTGTACTAGAAGACCCGGCGCTTTGTTGGTGCGAGACGCTAGTATACAGCGGCTCGTACCGCATGGTAAATGTTGGACAACGTACGCATTTTTCAGGACAAGCTTCTTCGAACAAGCTTCCAACGACTTATTTTAGCGCAATGTGTCATCGCGTGCCCATTTTGGCTCGAATTCTTTTTTTTCAGCTGGAATTTAAAATGAAACAGACGCAGCTGCGGTCGCAGCGCTTCCTGCCGGCTTTTTTGCCGTCTGTATAGCGGTGCTTCCGGGCAAAGACCAACGTATCAAACAATCTCTTGGCCTGCGACCACGACGGACAGAATTCGTCGTTCGCTTTCCCCGTGCGTAGTCTGCAAGCCCTCGGCACGCGTTTTTTTTTTGGCATTGCTGTGATTATTGCAACAACCCTCCGCCACAACGTCTTCCCTGGGTTCTGCTATACCGAACTTCATGCGAAATGGTCATCGCCTGGGGTCACCTTCACCTCTGCATAGTTCTCGCCCCCGCATTCACAGACGTGCCTCGACCCAATGGTGCCTCCTGACGCCGATGGTGGTAGGGGTGGTGGTGGTGCTACGGCCGCTGCTGCTGATGATGATGGTGACAAGACAAGGGCAAAGTATCATGCGTCAGCTTTCCTTTCGAAACGGGTGTGCTCTTACAAGGGCCTTCTCAAGACTCAAGAACAGGAATTAAGAACGAGAGAGAGGAAGAAAGAGCAAGGAGAGGAAAGGCAGGGAGGTCAACGAAACGAGCGCCCGGTTTGCTACCCTACATTGGGGGTAAGGGAAAGGAGAGAGAGAGAGAGAGCGCGCACTGAGTGCACGTGGAATTAAAGAATTAGGAAAGAACAAGCTATGCTACACCGCCGAATAAATAGAAGTGCCTAACCTCGTATATAAAGAGTATAGGGCAGCAAACCCGTTTAGCGCAATCTGCTTAACATGTCTCTCCTCCTCTCTTCTCCCTCGCAAACAATTTCGACAAAGGATTCTTCGGGTCGCAATCGTGGTGCTCTGATTCCTTTAGAAACTCACATTGGAAACTGAACCGTTGAAGTTCCTGTACGTTGTATGCTGCGTTATGCGCGATATGTGTGCGGTAGCTGACGTATGTCCTCTGGGTATTATTTCACTTATCAGCGCATTCGCCTGGGCTCGCATGCTATAGGCTCGCCGGAAGGCGAAGCTTTCCAGTTCTCATTAAAAAGCCTCTCTGTCTTTATCATGTTTATAGGTTGATACTGACCACTTGAAAACACTCTTGTCAACCATACTCAACGGGAGCCGTTCCTGTAATAACCCATGTTGCGAAATATTTGACCGCGCAGATAGAATCACTGTTTCGTTACATGAAGTGGATGCGGGAGAGGTGTTCGTGCGCAGCTCAAAAATTTTAAACGATAATTGACCGTTAATGTAACTCGCCTTTAGAGGTGCTACAGATACAGGGATCTATTCAGACTGCTGTCTTGTTCACCTTGTAAATCGCAAAATGCGGGCGGCAGTAATATGATGGGCATGTTTCTACTATTTTTACACATTTATGATATCAACAATCTTTTTTGAGCATTAAACTAGCACAGGCGATGCGTATCTGTTAGCTAGAAGTTTCCCTTCTTTGACTACACTAATTATCGTTATCGCACAAGGCGTGATAGGTTTATACACCTGTTCCCCACTTACAAGCTACCCACTTTACAAGAATTTCAGTTGAGAACAACGATACTAATATAGCTTCACTACACCCTCTTCTTGTGCTTTGCTTTTAAGAAAAGAAGACGTTTGGTATATGATTGGGTATTCGAGGACAGATTTCTTGAAGTGAGTATTTAATTGTGGTCGAATATTTCATTGCCTGAAAAAAGAGAGAACATTTTAGTGGGTGCCATGGAAGGTTTCGATTGCGGCCTTAGCAAAAATATTTACCGCTAACTAGATAGACTGGCCCCATGCGCAATGGGCTTGATCATTTGTAAAAATGTTTAGCTATAGCTTTACTGGAAAAGGCATTATTTTCTCCAGTTCCCATTAAGGGCATTATGCATGGTGCTCCGTCTGTAATGTGGATGCTCATGCATCCAAATACCGGTAAAGCTTCTAGGCATATGCGAAACTGCTCGTATAACAGAAGGAATTCATCATTGCGTTCAAAGTGGACATGTGCGTCTTGGTTATTACGCTGTGTGGGATGTGATATGATAATTCGTCTCGTTTACTTGGATATTTAAAACACAACGCAATGATCCTCACACTGGCATTACAGGAAGCGACACATTTAAGCAGCCTTCCGCGCTTTTTGAGAAGTGTTTGCAAACTGAATGGGAAATCGCTTCAGTATGTATGCGCTTTGATCGCTGAACATTTGTCAAGTACAGAATGTGTCACCTGAGTACAGATTGCGCCTGCATACCGAACCTGTCGTTCGCCGAGGACCAACTGCGAAGCGGCCACCACGGAGGAGGCATTTTCGGCGTGTCGTCGACCAATGCGAAGGGGTTTTGTCCTCCGCGAAGACATTATCTTAATCGGACGCTAAAAAGAAAGGACAATAAGTTAAGTTGCATTAATTAGCAAAGTGGTCACTGTCACCATAATAAGGCTTGGCATGCCAGAAAAAAAAACGCAGGAACAAAAACTGTGTAGTAAGCCGCCTTGACGTCATGGATTTCTACTGTTTCTACGCATGTCCAGTTGTAATGTCTATCAGTACAGAAAGGCTACGTTGCAATCGAAAAGAACAAAACAAAAAACAAAGCAAGCAGCTTTTCTTGCTGCCTAAGGGGCCCAAATACAAGAAGATACTTCAAAATCACTGACGTCACATTCTGGCACCTACACAGAGATTTCCGCGCGAAATTCAAGACACTAGACTTTGGCCTTAACCGTGTCCAGTAGCAGCCAACTATTTACTGACCAATGCAACAAATCAGAAATATGGATGAATACTAAATCACCGTAAACCTCAAGAAACTTCATGTGTGTTAGTCACATACATCCACACGTATGCGCACCTGCTTTTTGTTAGCCATTCAAAAAAAAAAAATGAACTCATCGCAGCAAGGTATACGAAAGTTTTTTTTTTTTTTTACATCCTTTAGGGGTAACTTTTACGTAGAAGTTATAACACGTCTTTTTTAGTCACGTTCTCCCTAGTTTCGACCGAGGCAGGCCTTGTGCCCAGCTTCTTACAACATTCGGGCGCAGAGAAGTGTGAGAAAGCGTGCTCTGTTAGTGTAAGCTTGTTAAAAGCACGTGTCGGTGTTCCAACTCTGGAGCGTTAAGTTCACTCACACGAGGTTCTCGTGGCGGCCGATAGGGGTCGCCCCGAAGCCGCGACAGCGTTCTTCATTACGCAGCTGCGCCACTGTTTATCGTCGCCAAAACCTGTCGTGCCGCGCTGCCGCCCGATTGATTTACGCGCTTCTCATCCCCCTCGACACACGGCCTGCACGAGCGGGTCTAATAGTCGACGCAATTATTTGCCTTGTTTTTTTTTTCTATTACTGCGTTCCTTGTCCCTCACGCAAACGGTATCGATGCGAACCACCTGAAGCTGCTATATGGCGCCTAATATAGCTAGCTGCCACTCAAGTTCACCGAAAACTCCTTGACGCCGGCAACGGGTCGGGCATCTTGTGGAAGGAACGTGATAAGCACTCGAAGTCGGCGCTGAGCGGGTTGCTTTCTGGCACAGCGCTAATGGAATGCGGCATGGTTGCACCTCTTTTCTGCTGTTAGTGTTTCTGAACGACGGGTACGTGCAGCTGGATTTCCGTTTAGTTTCTGTAACCTACAATGCACGAGGGAAGGAGGTAGCTGCAACGTTTGTCTAGCAACACTAACCAGGTTCTTTTACCGCGGACAAAACGCGGGAGTCTGCGGGCGTCTTCTTTCCTTAACAGAATTATTTAGGTGACGTTCGGGCCTTTAAATTGCGCTGACTATCACCTCTTCCGATATAAATGGGAATAATGAAGCTGGCAGGTAAGAAGTAGTCACATAAAAACAAGTTCAAACTCTTATATAAGTCCAACTCATATAAGTAATCGAAACACAAATTATCTATTTACTGCTCGATCATCACGATGATTCATCGAGCAGTAAAAGAGTATCTGGAATAAAAGTGGATGAATTTCGGTTTAGCAAGTTACCATACGCAATAAATTAACGGTGGGCTGAGTGAATCATCCCTTGCCACTCGCGAGAAGTTCTTTTGAATTCAGCCTTCTATGCACATGGAAATTAAGTTCGTGGTCTTCGACTACATCTGAGAAACTCGATAGTGGTAAGCCTGCCATGGACTCGACAGTGAATTATGACGCGACCTGACAGTTGTCGCATATATTACCGGCACCGGCGCATCCGATCTACTCCATGATTTCCAAATGACTGTTATATTTGACGTGAAGATAGGACTCAGCTTGCGAGATGCTGTTTCCTGTTGCCTTCCGTAGGACGCTATTGCCCGGTCACGAAAAAAAGGTAGGTGACATTGGAACTTTTTGGCCAGTGTATAAGTTGTGTCGATCAACAATACTAAGCTAAGGGCGTTCTCACATTAGGAACATCCGTCTCAAGTAATAGTTCTGCGGAAACCCGCAAGGTGGATCCTCCACCTTGCGGGTTTCCGCAGAACTATTACATAAAACTCTTGCCTTTGCTTCGAGTTGTTGATTGATTCGACTTCCTCCAGCCATCTGCTAGCTGCCTGGTTAGCTCAGATGGTAGAAAGGCTGCCCCGGAAATGCGGTGGTTCCGGGTTCGAGTTCCGGACCAGGCCGAATTTTTCTTCAACTACGGGGCTTTTCTTTCGAGGAAGCAGTATGGGTTTCCTTTGCCGCAATTGCTACAATTGGGTGGATATCTCATTTTACCTTTATTAATATCCATCTCAGTGACTCAAACCGTGAAGTTTGTCATCCGAGGGCAAGCATGTCGTTCTGCATAGTTTCTTCTAAAGTTCATCCTCTTTCCAAGCATCCCGCATTTACACGTGTAATTCATAAGCACCGACTCACGCGAATGGCTACAGACAATGTGCAGAGAGCCGATCGGGTTGGTGAAGTTGCATGGTGACTGATAAACAGCTGTATATGGTGCCATATATACGGCAATGCTCTATAATCAGCATTGCTGTTTAGGCAGCCCCTGTTCTGTAAGGCGGTTATGGTGCCAGCGGACAATCTTTCTTTTTTTTTCTGTGGCCTTCGGCTGTCTGTTTACAAAAACAATCTTTTTTTGTTGCCTGCCCTTCGCCCTCTTCGGGAAAAAAATGGAACGGGGGAGGGGATCAGTACTAAGCTGTGCTGTGCTGAACACAGCACAGCCTCGGACATTGACCGACAAAGTAGTGCCGGTGAGGTGGCCTCTGCTCTGCATAATAAAACAATAAATCACGACATAAAACCTTCACATGTAATTGTCGGTTCGTAGGTATCTATGGGTGTATGCAACTGTGGCACGAGTGGTTTGGAATCCCATAACGTATATTTATATGTGTGTCTTACTTCTCTTTGCATTATATATACCTCTCAATACTCTTCCCTAGACAAGCATCATAACACCGTTTGTTTCTTTTGTGTAAGACAGCTAAACTGACGAGACCTTCCCTATCGCAACCGTTCTCTTTGGCCTAAATGATCTAGCCGCTTAATTAAACCTAAATTGTGGGGTTTTGCGTGCCCGAACTACGATCTGATTATGAGGCACATCGTAGTGGGGGACTCTGGATTAATTTCGACCACCTGGGGTTCTTTAACTTGCACCCAATACCCAGTACACGGTTTTTCTTTTTTTTCTTTGTCTTTTTTTTTGCATTTCACTTACATCGGCCATTTCACTTACAGCGGCCAGGATTCGATCCCGCGACCTTGTGCTTAGCAGCGCAACTCTGTAGCCACTAAGCAACCAAGCGGACAGCTGTCCGCTCGGAACTAGCTACCGCTTCCGAGAGCTGAAGACCAAGAAGCGACGAGCTCCACGTTGTCAGGAATGTGCATTACTTCAGAGATATTGCAGTATATTATCGATCGCTGCCTGCTCCATGCTGGTTCGCGATCCGATTCCGGCCGAAACTCACGCCAGGGTAATACAGGGTGTGGTAGGAAACAAAGGGGGAACCCGAAGAGCCTGAGTGACGTCCGCGTGATTACGCGTCAACGGGGGACTGCAGGCGGGGACCGAGCGCGCGTTTGTCAACACGAGATGACACGAGCTATGCGTCGAGCTCCTCCGGAGAACGGACTTGTCGCTGCTGGGGCTCGCTGCGGTTCCGATCGGGAGCGACGCGTTCGGCGGGACGCAAATTGGCTTGCGAGCTTTCCGCGAACGAGGGGCCGCTATCGAAGCACTCGATGGGGATGCGCTGTGCTATATAGCTGCGCGCAGTCGGTGCCGAATGACTATATACACCGAAAGTGTTAAACGCATCGCCGCGTGGTAAGCAGACACGGGCGCGCACGTGTCTGCGCCAGAAACTCGCGTGTACACGCAGCGAAGATCGCGACGCCTTAAGACGTGCCAAGCATCTATTTTCCGACCGCGTGATCGAAATTGTTTTTCGAAGAGCTGCCAGTGACGAGGAGGACTGTCGATATGTAAGCGCGGTCTCATTCGAGGCAGACTAATTATACGTGACGCTGACTCTAATGCCGCAGGCGCCCTCGTTTTGATGGGCTTTCAGAACAGGACGGCGTCGCCGCTACTTTTTTCTTTTCGCGAGAGTTTTGGCTTAATAAATGTCTGCCGCAGGTGTCTAGGTCTCGCGTCTGTAAAATAGGAGAGTTTCTTTTACCTTATTCATCATTACAACTAGCAGTATAGTTTTTTTAACATTTGCACGCGCCGCTCCTTCGGAATAGTTGGTCGCCGTTTTGGCGTGCTCTCAATACGGGCAGCCTGCTCCCCGAGAGTGGTGCTAATTGTAGCCTGGACAGCCAAGCGCTCGCATTCAATATATCACTACAGGACCTTCTGTTTTCGTTCAGCGGAATGCGTTGCTTAAAGCTGCATGCTTAACGGAAGCTAAATAGCCAGTACTGAGTAGAGAGGGAGAGAAAAAGACTCAATGAGAGTAACACTGTCTCCGATAATGTATATAAAAATAAACATTTGATGATAAAAATACAAGACTGAAGTGTGTCTTTGTCGTATTGTTGCGGTCAAGAAATGCGGTGAGCGCAGTGGTCCCCTGTGGCGTTGTTTTGCAATAGGATGCTTTCGAAGTGGATTGTTCCCGCGCTGACCAGGGACTCTTATGTACAGAGGTGAGAGCGAAAGGAAAATAAAATCGGGAAGAAAAAAATCGAAGAAATTACCGGGACAGCATTGTCTAATTCAAGCAAGAGCTTGATGGTGTGAATCAACTACAGTTGCCTTTACTTTCAGCGCGTTTAGCGGACGACATAAATGATGGCGATGACGATGGCTGGATGACGACTCAGGCAAGACGTCGGCACTATGACAATTACACTTCAGCGATGGATCAGTGCGACGGCATGAAAACGACGGCATCCCGACGTTGAAGCGTACATACCAATGTACGGAATGGTTTGTTGGCGATGATGCTTCTTCCAATTTTGACACCTTTCCTTCACAGACCTTTGTCTCTCTTTTTTTGTTGTTTTTTGCACCGAGAGTGCTTGGGTTCACTAATTTTGCTGTATTATTGTGATAGCAATTACATGGGCAGTCCCGGCGCATTTCTGCCGTCGCCGTCGCCGTAACGTTCCAGATAAAGCCCCGCGTGCCATAGGCTGTATGTGCGAGTGAAAGCGTGCTAGGGTGAACCGATGATGGCGTCTCATTCTCTCGCGTGGGAGGGAGGAAAACAGGGAGGAAAGCGCGCCGTCTTCCGTCACGCACAAGGTACCGGGGAGAAGGAAGGGAGGGAGGGGGCGTTCTACTCTGGCTGCGACTGGTTATGGCGCGATCGCGCGGGCCATATCTTGAAAGCGATTTACGGTGGGACACACTCTTAAAACGGTTGCACCCTTTGGAATGTGTATTTGTCCCACAACAATAATCGTCATCTGCCTTGCTGGCGTTTCCTTTCTTGAAAACTCGGCTCTGGCTACTTTCCTGTCGAGAATGCTGCGTCACACTGATAACGCGCATGCCGTTCGTGACTGGGAAGTACCGGGGTCGCAGCGTTAAAGAAAAGAAACACGGGCAAGACAGATGACGATTATTGTTGTGGGACAAGATACGCCCCGAAGGGTGTAAATTTTTCTAAGAGTGCAGAGTGTAGGTGCAACGAGGGCTGATAGCTTTGTATGCGCTGTGTTGTCGCCGCTTAGTTCGCGTCGAAGTGAGGAGCAGCACGAAGGTCAATTCGCTCGCTCCTGCTGCCGCGCTTCCTCACTCCAGCGTTCTGACAGCGAGTTTCCGCGGTCGAGTGAGATGTATTCATGTTTGCTCGTCTACGCGTAAACCATGCTTGTTAATTTATTTAGTAAGCGAATGTTTACAAAATTATGCTGCGTATAAGTACTATCCTTACTTCCTATAGCTGTCCACAAATTTTCTATCGAAATCTATGCTTCGCTTTTAGGGCGAAACTGCGGCTTTCTTGTTCAAGTTTTGCATATAGCCAGCATGCATGGACGTCACCGCTGCCGCCATAGCATTGCGTGCGCATCTAGCACGCGGGGGAAAACAGTGTGTTGTCTCGACTGACTTGTCCCTATAGGAACGTTGCAGAAGCTGCGATTAATACTATGGCACCAGCGATGTCACGTTACTACTCCTTGTATTGCTCACCAAGTACCACTGTCGAAGAGCCGCATATACCGTCTGCGGGAGGGCACCTGCTAGATTAAACCTTTGTTGAACAACCGAGAAAAAAAAAAACATCTGTCTGCACACAAAATAGAAGCATACGATAAAGGCCACGTAGACTGACGGAGGCTTCAATGCTCGTGCAATTATTCGGCGCACTGCCAGTATGCAATATAAAAATTACGCAATCTCGTACAGATATGTAAATGTTTAGCGCCGGGGTGCTAGCGCTGTGACTGTTCAGACATAAAACATTTAAATATACACACAAATAACAGCGTACAGTGATGTAAATGTACATTCGCACACAAACAACGAACTATGTACACTTCATTACAATTGTAAACGACGTACACAAGTGTAACATAGGTAGAATGATACCCAGAACATCAGATAGGCGAGAGACTTTTCTTCAAACAAGCCGGATATTTCGCAACGAGCAACGATTGACCTGAAACTTCTATTACAGACACAGTATTATATTATACACAGAGATGCGGGAAGTGAGGCGCAATCGCAAACTTTCAAGCCTAGAACAAATGCTCGGCTTTCGCTGCAGAGTCAACGCGAAGTCCTCAGCCACACTTTCTACCTGCAACCCGATCGCGTAACTCTCGTATTGACAGCGGCGGCAACGAACTCCGTTGGAGCGAAGCGATGCCAGAGCGCGCCAATAACAAAGAAGAGGAAGACGTAGTTTATTGAAATTCACGATCGCTTTCTCTCCGCTCGCCCGGTTACGAACAAAAAAAAAAACGTGGCAGCAAAGATCATGCCGCTCACGCGCGACCGTCGCGCTCTTCCACGCCTGTCGTTCACGAGGGAGGGCGACCATAAATTTCGTTTCTCGCGCCAATTTCGCTTCTCAATGGGAAATGCACGGGCAGCACCCATAAAGCTCGCGCCAGGTTTCCTCGTTTAATTGGTCGTTTAGAGCGGCCCATATGGCTGCGCCGCGGCGTAGCCAGCTATTAACGATCTCGAGCCGTCTCCAGACGCCACGTGCACTTTCTTTTTTTTCTCTCCCAGAGCGTGATGTGCGGGCCGTTTTCGAGCGGTTAGATTACTCTCAACAAGTGGCGTCCATATATAGACATATATATCTGCTCGGCAAGCGAAAAACAACGCACCATAACGGGGTGCGGTTGTGGCGTATACAAATGGACTTGTATATTATTCCGGTTAAGCGACTTTGAAAAAGCTGATGGCGTGCTTCATTTCTCGTTTTTTGACGTTCTCAACCTGTCTTATTATTCTTAAACGTTAAAACTGAAGTAAACAAGAGGGCTGTCTAGTTAAGACAGTGATGATATTGAGTATGCACCCGTAAAAGGAGAACCGCTTTCCTTTCGCAGTCAAGCCCAATGTGGCTTTGGCAGGCCTGATGAATGTATTTGGTTTTACAGAAATAATAAAAGAGTTTATTATTATTACGAAAATGTAAACACGAAAATAGTGTAAACATCAATACCACGTGCACAAAGTATGCTTGCAAAGCGTACGCGCAGGCATTTGTCCCGGCGATAATGCCGTATAGTCATTGCTGTCATATTAAACACTGGTAACAATAAATGATTGTAGTCAGTGTGTTCAGTGAACGCTTTTTTTTTCTCTCATCTGTAAGTCTACGCATTTCTGAACATCACACAATTGAAAAGCGACATAGAGCACTGCACGGGCCCACATTATGAAGCTCGGGCCAGACCCAGGCTCACAAATTCAAGTCCGGGCTCAGGCCGGAAGCGTGCCTGCATGACCCCGGCCCGGGCTTGCGACCATATATGAACAGGCCCGGTCGGGCCTTCCGAAGGAACATATTTGAACACATGCGTTAAATCTGCCATTGCCTTGGTGGTGTATTCTAAGGCGTTACAATAAAACTGCGTGCAGAGATAATAAAACATTGCCAACAACTTTTTTCTACAAAGCACATGTACAGATAACGTGAAAAGGCCGATGGAAGCGAAACCTCGGTAAAGTATTTCTGTCAGGGCATATTATTGTACACATTCGCATAGAACTCTTGCGTGCACTCTATGTTGCGAACCTCAAGAATGATAGACACTAGTAAAATGTGTAAACGTTTCACCGGAAGGCCAAGCGTTGACAGCACATTGACAGCGATAATGAGGCTCAGCGTCGAATTCTACCTGCTCGTACGGTATTCACACAATACGCGGAGGCGACATGGCGCTACGCAGCAGGGATAGCGCCCTGCCGTGTAGCTTGAAGAATGTTGAAGAATACACGGTGTAGCTTGAAGAATGTTGGCAACGACGTTGCTGGCGCCGCAGCTCGGTTGCGCGCGAGATGAGACAGACGGAAAACTGGGAAACTGGGAAATGTTTTGGCAGCGAACATGGCGTCTAGTGTTCTTAATTTGCACTCAGCCCATGTGTGCACCACGGTTTCGTAAGGACACAGCTACTCATCAGAAATGCTAATGTGTGCGCGCACAACCCTATAGTGGTAGCTGTGGAATACAGAACGCTGCCCTAGCTATGACAGAGCCGATTAAGCGCGGAGCGCGTGGGTGATTGAGTTTGTTACATATCAGAATGTCCGACAACCCACTTTGTGACTTCTGCGGGTGCAATGAAACAATCGCGCACCTTCTTTGTGAGTGCTCTCGTTTCAACCCGCAAAGAGGAGTCCTCTCAGCCACCCTAGACACACTGGACAAGCGCCCACTGTCAGAAAACAAGATCCTTGGACACTGGCCTACGCGAACATCAGCGCGATCGGCTATGAAGGCGCTGCTGCGGTATTTAAAAGACACTGGACTTTCTGACAGATTGTGACTTCACTGTGTGACTCAGGATTGTACGGTGCACTGCATCACAGTAGGAACGCCTTTGCGGGCTGCGTGACAGTGCCCACAGAAACAGTTTGTGTGTACGTGCGTGTGTGTGTAGTTTCTTTTTTTTAAATCCTTCTCCCTCTCACCTATCGCTTCCCCTTTCCCCTCCTCCAGTACAGGGTAGCCAACCGGAGATAATCTCTGGTTAACCTCCCTGTCTTTCCTTTGCCTTTCTCTCTCTCTCTCTCTACACACAGCGTGGAACAAGTTGGAGCACTAGCTAGCCCAGTCTCACATCCCGCGTAAGAGTGACTTGGCTTCGGCGCTTTTGGAGCTAAGCGCAACCATCCATGTGCGGTCTTCGCAAGCGCGCCGATATCGGGACAGCATCATGGCGGCAGCGCAAGCGATCCGGCAGTGTCCTACTTGCAACCGCAATAAAATGCTTCTTACAGCAAGAGAAAATCAAGTTACAGCAAAAAGGAAAAAGAAACTTTAAAATTTGTTAGGTGCAAACGCATCTGAGTGTTTTAGCGGGAATATTGCAACTTGTGCACGAAAAAATGGCTAGTGCACTGTTATACCAACTCATTTGTGCTCACGAGGAAACGATTCTCACGCATAAATGCAAGACATAAATGTAAATGTAAAAATGTAATCGTAAATCCTGTTAAGGCGAAAGTTAAGTTATGGGCGAAATGGCACAAGGGCAATAATATAGTCGTGTCGAGAGCGATAAAATATTGCAATCGCAAAGAAGTGGCAAAAGCTGAGACCGTATTAAGAGTGTTTTGATGTATAGTTTTTTTTTTTCGCGAGGACAAAGCTTGTTTTCGAGTGCAGCTCTTAGGCGCCCATTCCTGCGGGGAGCGTCGGCGCCGTCCCCCGGCGTCCTCGTAACCGAGCGAACGAGCACAACCAAGGATGAAAGAGCGAAAGCAGAGTGCAGATGAAAGCCGGCGAGAGCGAATAGAGTGCGAGGAGGAAAGCGGAGGAAGAGGGTGCAATGGGATCATGCGGCGAAAGCGGAGGAGGAGGGTATGGCGAAAGGCGAGACAAGAAAAGCGTAGAGCCGCGCAAGACCGGTTTTGCGGCGACGATGGCTGCGAGATGGCGCCAGAGGAGCGCGCGTCGTCTGTTCACCGAAGATGCCACCGATATCATATATGGAAACAAAGCGCTGCATGAGCGGAGGTCTGCCTGCGGTGGCTGCTGTGAATCGCGCCCACGCGTTGCCTCTCGCGCTGCCTCTCGCGATCCCCCGATTAGGGAGGCAGTCGCGCCACACGTCGCTCCGTTTGCCACTTGCAGCGCGACGCAGATGGTCTACGCCAGACGATATATCGCGAAATGAAAACTTGTATACAACTGCGGTCAAATTTCGCATCAGGGACTATTGTAATCTTCGGGTGAAAACTTTGTAGCATCAAAGGAACTACAATTAGAAACAAATTTAAACAGCGAAGTCACACAAAAATAATGAGAATTCTTTCTTTATTTTGTTTGCTGATGTAATTAACAGCCAATTTTTCCAATTGGTCACTTGAGCTTTGCACACAATGCCTCGGATCTATATGTACAGAGCACCCACGTGTGTTTGATGGTCCAACCTAGGCTCATCAGTGAACGGGCCCGGGTCTGGCCCAGGTCTGCGGTTTCAAGCCCGGCCCAGGCTCGAAGGTATCAGACCCGGCCCAGGCCCGCCACAAATTGCTTTAATCGGCCGGACGAAGGCTTTCGGCCCCAGCCCGGGCCCTGCAGTTCCCCAAGCTATGGCAACAAGCGCTTCTTACAAACTATGCCAGTTCACTGCAGTTCACTGCCAGTTCACTTGCCAGTCGACAAGACTACCGTGGATTCCTACGTGACGTGAATAAATCTGTACTATTGTATATCGGTGCATGTATATTATGTTATTTCATTGGAGTATTGGAAGCTATTTGAAATCTTGCGTACTTTAGTCGCTGGATTTTCCACAAGATCTGAGTGGGTGATGAATATCAGAGAGTTACATGACGAAGGAAGAAAATAAAAAAGAAGACGCACACATACATGCTCTCATTGTCGAACATCCATAGTGTTAATGCGCTTCAATCGACAACCATTGTAGTGGGCGGCGCGACAATATGTCCTCGGTGTAATGAGCACATGTGTTTAGCCACTGAAAACAAGGAATTGAAGGAGGCTGTGTAAGATGCATTGTGCGTTCTTTGTTCGAGGTCGTGAGATCTCACAATTAGTGTGTTATCTCCACAGCCATCTTTTAGACAATGTCATGTCGAAACTTCTTAACAGTGGTCTTAACTAGTCTGAGCATTTACTTTTCTTTCTTTTTTTATTTTCCGGAGTGCGCAACTTTTTCGACGAGAGCGTGAAGGAAGGAGCTAACGCAAACGCATAGTACTACACTTTGTGTGAACCATGAGGCTGTACGTGAAAAGGCCACGTCACCAAGATATGCTGCGCGTTGGGACTGCCTGGAACGCTACCGCACGGCTTCACCAAGCAAGGACTAGAGATCGCCAGAGGTCTGCAGTGAAATGACTTCTAAGAGCGAATTGTGGGCCCTACCGGCTGGACCCTACCTTAGATGAAATGAACGAGCCTGAGTCTCAACCGCCACAACGGCGATGGGGCGAACAAACCGTAGTAATTCAGGTGGCGATTGGTGCTCATCGTCTGCAATCTCCAAATGTGAGATCGAAGGCGTCCGTACAAACGTTAGGTAGTAAATATACTAGAAGCTTGCGCTTCAAGAAACATGATTTGAGACGAACAGCCAGTTTGGGAAGACGTGTAAGATCCACACCTGAAACGAGAGGTGAACACGACCTGCCGTTGGACGGGCAGGTAGGTAGCAGGCGGATGAAGGCAGAAGGGGGAGGGGGTGCTTACGAAGAGAAGTTGTGTCTAAGGGTTACGTCATACGGAGAGAGAGAGGGGAGGGTGATGTAGTGTGAGAAAACGAAGAGAGCGGATCATGAGAAGAGGGGGGCGACCGGCCATTAGCGGAGCCAGCACTTCGTAGGTTCGTGTTCGCGGAAGAAAGAACGAGCGAAGAAGCAAAGGGAGACGAACAGCTACGCCACTACATACCGCTCGCCGCCTCCGCACTGGTCCCCGCACGGACGTCGCGTGCAGCGGTGGCCGTGCGTGCCACGGCGACCCTTTTCGTGTTCTTCGTGCACACACTACGCGGTGCCGAGGAAGGGAGAGGAGCGAGGGAGATTGGAAGAGGGATGCCTTCCTCGGTTTCCTCGGAGAAGAACACGGACAGCGCGTGGCGACGGCGCCGGCCTGGTGGAGGCATTTGGGCCGAGTTGAGCGGCCTCTGCACGTGAGCGTCGCAGGTGCTTCTCGAAGCGTCATGAATTGACCGAGCGTCGTCTTCAATCCGAGCTGACGCTGCAAACGGTGACAGATTTTTCTAGCGTGCGGTTGCCTCAGCGCCAGCTCGTGTCCGAATATGTCCAACCACCAGCATTGTAATAGCGAACAACGAATTTGTTTTGCAGCAACAATTGCTCGTGTTGTCAGGATTCGGGCCTGACATGTGTGTAAATGCCCAATAACTATTCAGCTCTATACATATTTTGCCATGTGTCTTTGTCGCGGTTGTGTGAGCAACATATCTGCAAAATTATCTTCTTAGCTCTTTTCGGGCCTTTCACTATGCATATTGCTGTGAGAGCAATATAGCCGGATGGTATTAGTTAGCACTCTGTCCCGTCACCTTTTTTCCTTTTTTGGGAATTGTGCGCAAAACCAGGCTTTGTTTCCTCGATGAAAGAACATTGAAGTACGCCACACATTCTGAGCCGCTATATTTATCGAACGAATTTTTATTTATTTCCTTGATATTAGGCGAAATAACGTTGCGATATTGCTCGCTGTTGTGCCATTACCACAAGCCCGGATCCCGAATCTGCAAGATGCAGAATCTATCCTGCGAGCGCCATAATTCTCCCTTCACAAGTCAAGATGCTGCGCCTTCGTGCGGGAGAAGCCTCGGCGGAGCAGCGTGTTTTGACGTGTCCGCGTGTGCCCGACGGCCCGGCGCCGCACCTCCCTTGCCTGGAGGTCACCGCGCGCGCGAACTTTGAACCGGGTGGCCAGCGCGGTCGCTGGTTGGACCCTTCGGACGACCGTCGTGTGCTGACTTTGTATTGGGCCGTTTGAGTGACAATGGGCCTCGGGGATTATAAAAGCAGCGACACGCCGCTCGAAAACAGGATCTGCCGACCCCACCGGGAGAGAGTATCGCTCCCGACTGGGGTGAGATGTGTTAACGCGTTTTCGCCGGACGTCGTCGTGCGAGAACAGTCGCGTTTGTTGTGAGCACTCGGCCCCAGTGCCGACCCGTTCATGTCCTGTATGATAACCTGTATATAATGTATAAAGTCCCTTTTGTTATTCTCATCGACGCCAGGCTCGGAGTCTTCGCTACCAACGCTCTGTCACGAAACGGGTGACGAGCGCTACGGGACCACAAAGCCGTAATCGTGGTGCAGCGGTACAAGTTCGTAACACTGGATGGCAGCTACGGGATTGACCGGCATCAGCTACCTCGGCGCGGTGAGTGCCTGAAGTTTACCTCAAACACCAGACTTTCTCTGACACAGGTTATAGTAGCTCAGGGATTGACTTGGTGTTGCATTGTGATAACCTTGTGTGTTTCAAGCCTAGTAAGAGTGTTTTGAAAACCAGGGGATGCTGAGGGGGTAAACAGGGCAGTGTGTGATATACTTGCATATGTCTTACTAGTAGTGTTATAGTAGCGTACGGCAGGTATATTCAAAAAGGGTAAACAGCAGGAGGACAGTGTGAACGATGGAGAAGTACAAGGTGAAGGAACTTCTCGAAATTTGTGAGGAGTTGGGCATTGAGTTGGGCTCAACCAAAAGAAAGAATGCGATCCTTGAGGTCATGAGGACTGGGGACGTAACGGCTGAGGAGGCCGCTGAGGCCTGGGCGGATATCAATGAACGAAGGGAAAGGGAGGAAAGGAGAGAACAGGAACGTCGCGAAGAGGAGGAAAGGAGAGAACAGCAACGTCGCGAGGAGGAAAAGAGGGAGAAGGAACGTTGCATGGAGGAAAGGAGAGAGATTCGTGAGCACGAGCTTAAAATGAAAGAGTTGGAGACCCGAAATAGCTCGCCAGCGCCTAGTCTCACTTCTAACGTTCCAAGAATACGCGATCAACTTCCACCCTTTGTCGTCGGAGAGGATATGGCCAAATACCTCGTGAAATTTGAGCACGTGTGCGAACGGAATAGCATTGAGCGATCCCTCTGGGCACAGAATCTGTTAGCGTTGCTTCCTGGGGAGGCATCAGACGTAATAACTTGCTTATCGAAAGAGGCGTTTGAGAGCTACAGTGATGTGAAGGAAGCGCTACTGCGGAAGTACAAATTGTCGCCCGAAGCTTTCCGGCAGAGGTTCCGGTATGCAAAAAAGGGTAAGGAGTCGAATGTTGACTTCGCGTTTCGTCTAAAAGCCGACTTGGTGGAATGGCTGAAGGGCGAAGAGGTTTTCGACGACCGCGACAAAATTGTCGAATGCATCGCGTTGGAGCAGTTCTACCGTTGCATTGATGAGGATGTCCGGCTCTGGCTGCAAGATAGGCTAAAGGAGGTTAAGCTAAACAAGGCAGCAGAGTTAGCGGAAGAGTATTACACTCGCCGCAGCTTGCACAGCAAGGCAGTGCGCATAGAAAAAGCAGATAGAAGAGATGGGTTTTACGGGAAGCCCGACGAACGGAAGGAAATCACGCGTCGCGAGTTTCGGGACGACGAGTCCCTTCCCAAAGAAACTGTAAGGGATGGACAGAATGCATCTCAGAATGATGACGATGGTCCGAAACAGCGAAACGAAATGACGCGTTCTTTTGAAAAACGGAGACCGTTAACCTGCTACAATTGCAAAAAGCAAGGGCACATCGCTGCAAGCTGCCCAGAGAGAATTGCTTTTGCAACGATACAGGAAACTCACAAAAACATACGTCTATTGGAGCCCTATGTGCAGGAAATTAAGGTAAACGGCAAGAAGTGCCGAGCACTGCGGGACTCTGCAGCAACTATGGACGTTGTTCACCCGTCTTTCGTCTCCTCGAGTGATTTTACGGGAGAGTGCGTTAGGATACGGCAAGTGGCCGAGAAGGAGAGTGTCTGTTTACCGATCGCAACGGTTAGCATTGAAGGAGAATTTGGGAAACTTAACACCGAAGCCGCTGTGTCAGCCGCCCTCCCGGAGCAATTTTCCTACCTCTTCTCAAATAGCTCGGAGCAGCTGCTGAGGGATCACGGCAAATCATTCTTTGCCGACGTGGCGTACGTGGCCCCCACGCGATCCAAAGCGCGCCCGCTGTCGAGGGAACTTGACTTAGCGTCGGTGAGCGAACAGCGGTGCGGCACACGGACCGATCACGGTAACTTGAGTGGCGAGCAGTCACGGGAGAGGCAGAGCTCGGAGGCTGGCCTAGACGAGCGGGTCCTGGAAGTGAGTGGGAGTGACGCGTGCAGTGCTAGCCGCGATATAGACTCGACGCCGCAATTAGGCGACGCGGGCTCCACACTCGCTCCGGTTTCCGCCAGCCGGCAGGAGCAGGCTGCAGTTGAAAGAAAAAGTCTGATTCGCGAACAACAGGAAGATTGTTCACTAGCCGATCTGAGGAAGAGCGTCAAACGGGGAGTGAAAGAAAAGGGGGTTTCATTTGGCAAGGAATCTGGCTTATTGTACCGCCGCTACACGGATAAGCAGGGTCGCAAATATAAGCAGCTTCGGATTCCGCGAAAATATCGCCGGGAAAAATGAATGACCTCATTTGCTTCCTCAGAAGTATGTTTTCGGTCCAAAGCGATTTCAAGGGGACCATTCTATTTGTAATTATTTTTGCTGATTATTAATTGTTTCTATTTTGTTATGTTGATGATTTGAAAACTGATTGTTTAAGCCTTGTGTGCTAGATCGTACACCTGCCTCTTGTTGCAGCGGGAGAAAAAAAGGGGAAAACAATTTAGTTAGGTTGATTTGAATTATGGCCTTGTCTGGTGTTTGACGGGAGACAGAGGGCACTTGTTCGTGTTGGGTGTTGCCTTTTGCCGGTCGGTTTTGCAAGCTGCAGAACGACCAAGCGGGACCAGTGGCGAGAAGCAAGGTCTTAGGAACGACCCGAGCGGAGCTGGTCAAGGTGCCTTGGCGACGACGTGGTGAGCAGAGCTCCTGTCCTGGCGAGTCGGACCTGGGCACGTGAGGTTACCTGGCGTCCCGACACTGGACGTGAACTTGGACGAGCCTGACGAACGTGCGCGCCTGGCATCCGAGCCACGTGGAGGCAGCTCGTCTTCCCGGCGCCTTATCTGAGGGCGGGGATGCTGTTGTGCCATTACCACAAGCCCGCATCCCGAATCTGCAAGATGCAGAATCTATCCTGCGAGCGCCATAATTCTCCCTTCACAAGTCAAGATGCTGCGCCTTCGTGCGGGAGAAGCCTCGGCGGAGCAGCGTGTTTTGACGTGTCCGCGTGTGCCCGACGGCCCGGCGCCGCACCTCCCTTGCCTGGAGGTCACCGCGCGCGCGAACTTTGAACCGGGTGGCCAGCGCGGTCGCTGGTTGGACCCTTCGGACGACCGTCGTGTGCTGACTTTGTATTGGGCCGTTTGAGTGACAATGGGCCTCGGGGATTATAAAAGCAGCGACACGCCGCTCGAAAACAGGATCTGCCGACCCCACCGGGAGAGAGTATCGCTCCCGACTGGGGTGAGATGTGTTAACGCGTTTTCGCCGGACGTCGTCGTGCGAGAACAGTCGCGTTTGTTGTGAGCACTCGGCCCCAGTGCCGACCCGTTCATGTCCTGTATGATAACCTGTATATAATGTATAAAGTCCCTTTTGTTATTCTCATCGACGCCAGGCTCGGAGTCTTCGCTACCAACGCTCTGTCACGAAACGGGTGACGAGCGCTACGGGACCACAAAGCCGTAATCGTGGTGCAGCGGTACAAGTTCGTAACATCGCACGCAAACATGTGGCAAGTGTATGTATCATGCACGCCTTGGCGCAAGCACATGCAGATCCGATTTATTTTTTATGCTTTAATTACGTGGTTGCGTCGCTTCATTCGCATGACGATAAATCTAAATTGCACCGAGGTTGGTGAGTTACTTTGCCTCGACAGAGCATCAGCGTTGGCCGACAAAGAAATTACGCCACGGAGAACAAAAAAGAAAAAAAAACAGAAAAAGGAATCCCCTCCATTGGCCGCGGTTTGTTCGTTCACCGCACTTCTGGAGTCACTCTGGCCTATGTCGTGCAGAACTTCGGGCTTCCTCTTCCTCCGGAATGTGTTCGCGTTTCAGCGACCTAGCCGGACCGATAGACCGCGGAGGCCTTTCAACTTTTCTCGTTCCCAATTTTTCAGTTACTTCCTGCTAAGATGTGGTTAGAATGAAACAAAAAAGAGCACCGGTTGACCCTTGGTGCGCGAAACGGGGTAGGTAGAGAGAGGGGCGAAGTGCAGCCTCCCGATGGCATTCGCGAGGTATATGAATGGCCCCCTGATTGTAGAAGAGGGAGTGAGCGACATGAAAGCATATTAGACAAATAAAAAATATACAGTAAACACAGCTCCCATGCAGCTTATGGTGAGTTGCCTAAATTAAATATATTGTCTTGCTCCTTAGGAAGCACTGACATGATATAATTGTTGGTATAGAAGGAGTAAGCACCGAGCAAGGCAGTTGTATGGCAGTACGGACAGTTTTGTAAGTTCTTCTACAAACATCAATTGTTGCGGGACATATACTGTCTCGGTAGCAGAACTGACACTTCATCGGGATTCATCGGCCAGGACCCGACGTACTTCAGTGCATTGCTATCGCCCCCCCCCCCCAATATAAACAAAGAAAAAAAACTCTACATGCAGGAGAAACGAAAAGAGGATAGTACGGATATCATAGAAAGTGAAAAATGGGCTGCTGTCGACGCTGCCGGAAATGCTGTCCCTTAATTAATTGAGGACGTTGCTTCAAACGAGTATTATACTGCCTCAATTCTTAACACTTTATCTGTCTGCCATTTGTTTTTAATGGCTCACTCACAGTCATGTACCCGCCGTGGTTGCTTAGGGAGTTTGGTGTTGCGCTGCTAAGCACGATGTCGTGGGACCAAATCTCGACCACGGCGGTTGCATTTCGATGCGTGCGGAACGCAAACACACCTGCGTACTTAGATTTAGGTGCACGTCAAGGAATCCCAGGGGGCCGAAATTAATCCTTAGTAACCCACTACGGCATGCCTCATGATCAGATGATGGTTTTGGCATTTAAAGCCCCATCATTTAATTTTAATTTACCAGCCATGCAAAAAAAAAAAAATATCGAGCCAGAGCGCTCTGCGTGGTTCGGCACTCTTAACATCTCAAGAGAAGCTATTCTGAACAATTAGATTCGTTAGCCGTTAATGACAACTGAACTATAGCATTAGTTTTTTCTTGTTCTCGCTCTCCATATTTCCCAGCAGTGAAATAGCCCGAGCAAGGCACACTTGCGGAAGAGAAGTAGTCCTCTTAATTTTTTTTTTTACTTTCAATTATTTCAGGATCGTTTGCAGGTATGAACAAGTCGGCACGAAATATCAAGAAACAACCATAACCAAATGAAGGTGCCGTTCTTTCTTTCTGAAACACGTACGCGCACTTCTCGCCCATGCAACGCACAGAAACACCAAACTGCTCTGGTACCGACAGACGCCACAACCACTTCCAGGACATCTGCAATATTTGCCAGAGCCCAGTATGAAGTCAGTGTTACGATTCATTGGAGGGAAGAAAAAAAAACCGCCATAAAATACGTGGAGACAGTCTTGAAACTTCCATCGGAAGGGACCCACCATCCGTCTGCCTCAAAAAAGAGCCGACAAGAAATGCACATGAAACGAAGGCAGAACGATCCCGCAACAATAAGCATAGGAAAGAGAGGAGAAAAGCTAAGTGCCAATAATGTCTGCTAAGGGGGCACTCTCCCATAGAAGATCACAGGGAGAGGCTGTCGTCCTGCAGTGGTCATAAAATAAGATGATGATGATGATGATGATAATGACGACGACTATGATGATGACGATGATGATGATGATGATGGTGGTGGTGTTGGTGGTGGTGGTGGGGGGGTGGGCACTGTAAGTGCACTGAGTGAGCCATATAACACTCGCAAACACACACAAAAAAGAGAGAAAAAGCCCTGCAAGGATCGGGAAAAAAACAGCGCTGCAAAAAGCATGAGACTCGCAAAACTGAAAATAACAACTTACGTGAATTTATTGTCTAAGGTCTGTAAAAAAAATTACGAGCTGAAATTGCGCTAAACACAGAGGCGCGCTATACCAGGACATGTGCGTTCATGTGTTTTTGCTCATTACCAAAACTCGTCAGGGGTTGTGATAGTGACTTGCACTCAACTTCTATGCTAAGCTCCTCCTTTTTACCTTATGTTTGAAAGGAACGATGAACAGACACTTCTTTTCAGCAGGAAGAGCCTGTGCTAATTGGTCAACGGTGCATCAGTCAACTCGGCGTGGCGAAGGCTGCACTGCGTTGAATGAAATAGGCCCGGTAAGTTCACTATAAAATATAAGGACGCCAAATAAACGGACACACACAAGAGAGCAGAACGGGACAGGGCGCCACTCGCAACTGCTTCATTCTCAGAACACGGGCACATATATGCCGTCGGTCAACGCATACGCACAGAGCAAACTTACAATCACGCATCTAATCAAACGTTCATGATACACAACGCTCAAGAAACTTCTTCTCGGTCTTATATATAATGATAACGAAGTTTCGCTAACGCACAAGCTGCCTTTCATGCCTATGTGATAGGCTTCAACCAGTTCCCTTCCTGAAGCCTATCACATAAGCAAGAAAGGCAGTTTGTGCGTTAGCGTAACTTTGTTATCATTATATATAAGACCGAGAAGTTTCTTGAGCGTTATGTATCATGAGTGTTTGATTAGATGCGTGATTGTAAGTTTGCTCTGTGCGTATGCGTTGACCGACGGCATATATGTGCCCGTGTTCTGAGAATGAAGCAGTTGCGAGTGGCGCCCTGTCCCGTTCTGCTCTCTTGTGTGTGTCCGTTTATTTGTTGTCTTTACATTTTATAATGAACAGCTACCAACTAGCCCAACAAGAAGTGCTTTTAAGCCCGGTAAGTATTTGGCTGAATTTAATTTTAACTTCTTATTTCTTTAGGTGCATTATGACATCGCAAATTAGGCCAGTGACTCGATATTGGACACTTCTCACTTCTAGTTGGAGCCTAACATTTGCTGCTGAATTCGAGAAGAGCTTATTTATTTTGATCTTTTCTATATTTTAATATTTTCCAGTATGCCGACATACTTGAAAAAACTATCAATACAGACGGTCAACTAGCAAATGCCCTACTGATCGCCTCAAGTACTTGCACACAGGAAATGATTTGAAATCCCGAAACTTGTTTTTTTTTCTTTCTTATAGATACATTTCTTGCTGCATCCGGGCATCACTGCTGCAGTGTAGTGCCTTCTATGAAAACAGATAACAGCTGTTTTCCTGCAAAAACAAAACGAAAAGAAGCCTGCAATGTTTCAAAAAGCACGAGACTCGCAAAACTGAATATAACAACTTACATGAATTTATCATCTAAAATCTCAGAAAATGTTACGTGCAGAAATTGTGCTAAACGCAGAGGCGCACTATGCCAGATGAGGTGTAAGCCAGTATTGAAAAAAAAGTTATTGAAGTGAGCCACAGAAAAAAAAACAGAGAGAGAGAGAGAGAGAGAGAGAGGTTATCAGGGCTTACTAGATAACTAAAGAGAAGTAAAAATGCACCAGTACGCCGTCACTGTCACTGCATGATAAGAAGAGAATTTTTTTAAGATGATTTCTTTAGCCTAGTTAAAGTTGATATATAGCAGAGATTGTACGGCTGTTAAGTTTCTCAGAATGTTCGTTAGTTAAGGTATGAATAGTACTTGGACGCTCAAAATAAAGAGTTGAAAGTCAGCGCTCGTCTGTGTTTCTCCCTATTCCTGGTATTTCGTCTCATTTTCTTCGCGTTGGTCAAAGTTGAAAATGAGAGACCACAACACTGGCGTTATAGTTGTGCAAATACGGCATTCGAATTTTGCTTGCCGACTGACGACCCAGCAGGTTGCTTGTCAAGACCAGAGAACGTTTTCCGGAAGTCAACAAAGGTAGGTTCGGTGTCGCACTGTGAAGACATCTTCTGTCACGCCTCTCCTTCCGACGGGAGGATGCTGCGTGCCACTGACGCGGGCGCCCAGCATAAGGATTTTGCGAGGAAACCGGCGAGTCACCTATACTGGCTTTCCCCTCATCCTTTTATTAGCGTAGAATTAAAAAATATCTCAATTTTTAGAGCAAAGATTGCTCGACCCAGCATAAGGCATGCGTACTTGCTGCCGTTACTCATAGGTTCACGCGGGCACTTAGACAAGAGTCAACCTATTCACGTCTACCCGCCAACGAACGACATAGTTCTTGCGGTGATAATCCTCGTACATATTTGTGCTTTCCAGCAGCATACGCCGCCGCTGTACATCTAGTGGTATAGGTGAGAAAAAAAAAAGAGAAGGGATATGTGAAAGGCAGGAAGGTTAAAGGGGTGGAGACATCAAAATTTTCGTTCATGCGTTTGTTGATTCAAACGTTGTGTCATGCTTCAGGGAGCGCGATACACACAGCGGGATTCATATATATCCGATAAATAATTTAATAATAGCATTATTGTACCGAGCGATTTCGGTTTCGGTTTCTGGGCTCCGGGCGATGCTATGACTTCACAGAGGAGGAAACGCAACATGGCTTGGTCACGTGGGCCACAAAAAATAGTGACGTAAAACTATGCTGCGTTGTCTGCTCGCGCATACGCGTGGTCTGCCAGCAGAGGTCAACTGGCGATTCGAAGTGCATGTCGCGATTATTATAATTATTGCGAAGAGCGACAACAACGGTAAGAAAATATTGCGGCTTGTGAGGGTCGGTGATTCATTCCGAAGCGCCGTAAGCTTTAGCTTCGAAGTGAACCGGAAAAGGCTTAGCCACGATATCGGCGGCGCCAAACGATCAGAGGCGGTGAAGCTGCCGTCGGTGCACAGAGTGACCACTCCTCGGACGCTGATTGGCCCCTTCGCCGTACGGCTGCCGCACAAATGGGTCCCGGGCCCGTGCTCTCTACAGCTAGGAAATCTCGCCGTTCGCGAGCAAAACCGCGGGGGCCCGCGAACGGCAAACGGCGTGCGGCGAGTTTCCGTGCCGGTAACGTGGACGGGCCTTCACATTGAGAAAGGCCAAGCGAAGGAGAGGCCGATCCGAACTGCCGAACTATGCGACTATGCGAGGAGAGAAGCGGACAACAGGAACGCCGCATATCCTGGTCCCTTTCGGAGTCGGCCGGCTACTGTTTTACACTCAAACGTGCAAAGGCCCGTCGGCACGGCAACTCGCCGCACGCAGTTTGCCATTCGCGGGCCGCCGTGCGGCGTTCGTGTTGTCCACTTCTCTCCTCCTGTGTCCGTGTCTGCACGCCTTACCCCTTCTTTGCATTAAGAAAGGATTTCTATATGCCTGTAGCTCGGTCATAGTGGAGGCTATGCTCGGTCGCTCGGCTCAGCAGGCTCCGTAATCGGCATTTCATCGCTATCACGTTTTTGTGCTGGTGTGCTATGACGTCAATATTTTCGTTCCTCCTCTGTGACGTAGCAGCTGCCGCGCTAGCGATGGATCTCGACTACGAGAAGGAGTTTTTGATGACTTTTTGGAGCTGAATTAAAATTATTTTGAAATGTTTGCAGCGTCCGATACCTCGTTCTGGGTGTCCTTGCATACGGAAGCAGCCTACAACATGCTTTTCATAGCCTCAAAATTTGGTATCCCAACCCCTTTAACCGGAAGAAAAACATCCAGTCTACTAACCTGCACCGAGGTAGGCGGAAGGGGAGAGATAAAAAAAATTAGACGCATAGAGAGAAAGAGACAGGGAAAAGAGAGAGGGAGAGAAAGCATACATGAAAAAGAACGCGGGAGTGAAGTCGGCAGACCAAGTTGCATGAAGGTCGGAACTTCCATAGCAGCTTCTAGTAACCATCTGGTGTGAGTGAGGGCGATTTAAGTCGGCATTCCAAAAACGTCTACTCAGAAAGCAGGCTTGTACGCAACAAATCACTTGCAATTAATTACTTGTAATCAGTTGCGTTTTCTTCGTAATTTTGTCATTTAACTATTGCTTTGTTTACTCGACAACGCTCACTGCGAATAAATTCCTCTTTTTCAATAACCAACTACAAGGAACCAGTTACATTTTTGACGAAACCAGCTATAGCAGGCGACGCAGCTTTGAATCCACAGGGATGAATCCACAGGGATGGAAACATGTACATGGGTTACTTCCTTCCCACAGTCAGCGTTCTGCGCCTAGGCCTCGATCACCTGATCGTGCCAGGCTTGTAGATTCGCACAACTCTCTTGGAAGTACGACCTCTGAGCGTTTCCCTTGAAAAAAAAAAATTATCTATCTCCCTTGCTCTCCTGGAAACGCATTTAAGAGGCCTTCGTAGGCGGCAAGGGCTGTTACCAACTGAAACCAGTGATATCACAAGGCACCTTCGCTTGGAACGGATTTTGTAACTAGCACCAGTTCCCAGACATTCTCAGTTAATATTGATTAATATATGACTTGACTTGGAGCACACATATTACTAACGTCATCTCACCTGCTAATAAATCTCTTGGTTTCTTAAAACGAAACTTAAAGCAAGCACCCACGCATGTGAAATTACTAGCCTACAAGACCATAATCAGACCCAAACTCGAATATGCATGTGCCGTATGGAGCCCTCATCAAGAATGTCTAATCAACGCATTTGAATCGGTGCAAAACCGTGCCATAAGGTTCATTCATTCAACGTATTCATATGATGTCAGCGTGTCATCACTGAAAAAAGAATCCGGACTGGTTACACTCGCTGATCGCCGTCGCATCTCAACTCTCTCTCTTTTTCATAAGTTTTATCATACTTCACTTAATCAACCACCATACATTATTCCCGCTGCCCGTGTATCACATCGCACTCGGCACGTGTACCAAGTTGGCCGCCCTCGCACTCATACTACCACTTTTTCAGGCTCATTCTTCTTTCGCGCAGCAACAGATTGGAACAACCTGCCCCACCAAATTGCCGCCATAACCTGTGCACCTACATTCATGCAAAGACTGACAGACCATTTTTTAGAATAAAAAATGAACAGGATATGCTATCTATGTGTGTACTAGATGGAATTATGTACTTAATTTTCGTGTGTGTTGTAACTTATGCTCTGTTATTTTTACTTATGCTCCGTTATTTTAAAAATGATGTATAATAAATACATGTATGTCCACCCCTTATGTAATGCCCCTATGGGGCTTTTAAGGTAATAAAATGAAATGAAACGAAATGATAGAAACGCATTGATGTTACACTTACTTCAACGAAACTGCTTGTTATGCATTAAAGCTCAAAAGTTACCACAACACCAATGCATTTAGTCGCACACTTTGGGGACGCATATATCGAAACAGGTGTTATCCTCAGGATTCGTTCCAAATGGACCTAACGTTCGAAGTCCCTAGCTGCAATTCACAGACTGCAATATGTGCCATAATGTAATGAGCCAAAAGGGCAATTAGCAAGAGTTTGTAATTTAGTCAAAATTCTTTTTGATTTCTTGAGCAAATAATGCGAGCCTATTAGAGTGTTCTATCTCAAGATCCAGAATTGTGCTACATGCCACGGGAGATATTTCGAAATTCAGTTAAGGATAAAAGAGAAAGAAAAAAAAAACAACACTCCATGTAGGCGACTCATATACACCTATTTTTGCGATTGCAACACACGAACAGTATTTAAGGGCTGAATGATATGCAGCGTTGTGATCGGTCGTTCGCCCCACGACATCCCTCGGTCACGGCTCGCACGGTTATGGGGAACGGGCCGACGGCCTCGTCAAAATGGTACTACGCGACACGGATGATTTATGACCAGCGCGGGAGTACCTCGTTCAGGAGAGGTTTGAGCAATTAGCATGATACGGCCATCACTTGTCAGCCGCAGAAATTGACATGGCCAAGCCGGAGACGTGGTCAGTGCAAAGATGCGGCCGTCACCTGTCAGCCGCACAAACTGGCATGTCCAAGCTGGAGACGTGTCCAGTGCGATGTCACGGCCATCACCTGTCAGAATACGACCGGAGCCAGCGTCCGTTTTCCTCCTTTCCCTGTTTGCGCCCAGTGATGTGCGTGCGTTTCCGACCAAGTTCCCCTTTTAGGGAAAAGGTAACCGACCTCCGGATTTGCGGGACCTGATGTCATCGGTCTCCTGACACCGGATGGGTGGGACCTGATGTTATCGACCTCCTGACACCGGAGTTGGGGAAGAGAGTAAACAATGATCACGCAAGGCATAAAAGGTGCTACGGACGGCGGGAGTGATCGGCGACTACCACTTCATGGTCAACTTTTCTGTATTACTTTGCATTTTCTTGTGCATTTGTAAATATATATGTTTGTCAAACGTCCTGAATATCGGACGCAGCCTCATGTTCACTTACCCAACCCCGAGGAGAGAGTATCCCACGTCTTGGAACCCCAAGTCGCAAAAGCAGCTTCATATTAACAACATAACATATTTGCGCACCTTTTCACAGAACGTCAGCGTTTACAGCGTCTGTTACGATTATAGTCGTTTAAGCCAAAATGGTTAACGTGTAGAGGGCATCGGAAGGAGGTTGTATCAGACGATGGCCCACAAATTCAAACGGCGTTTCTATTCAGCAATGACCGCTTCAGACGTTGATGCCAGGGAATGACCTACGGGCGATATTTCTGGTTTTCGCTCACCCCTTGCCCGAGACCCAGCAACAATTGAGTAACCACAATCTTGTGAGCAAAGTGCTCGTACATCATGACACAGTTCTCCTCTGTAGCGCGCACATTGAGCGAGCTTTTAGTGTCACGCCAGATGTCTTCACGAGAAAACGAGAGAAGATTTCCTAAGAAGGTGTTGAGAAGCGATTCTTAGCGAAGATAAACAGCGCGTAAGGGCTGCAGAGGACGCATTGAAAGAGCCCGGCCAGATCGTTCGTTTTACCGTATGTGGGCAACTTTAATAAAGTAGGGAAGAATGTACATGGTTAAATCAATCCATTACTTTTTCTTAATTTTCCATTTACTTTGGCAGGGCAGTAATTGGTAACCGTAATCATTACATTTTATAAATTACAATACAAATTACGTTTTTGAAAGAAGTAGTTGTAATTGTAATCGGTTACTTTTTTCAGTATAACGCGTACGAGTCTGTCAGAAAATCACAGGTCGTCGACGTATGACACGGCTGTTGCGGGCGACTCTCTCTGGCTCTCGTAGCGAGATCAATTGCAAAGGATACGTTCAATGGTTTCCTCGCTGCCGCAATGAGTGCTACAAAAATCTGCTGGAGATGAAGGTTGAGAGGGCCCGAGTTACTCCCTCAGCTTTGGCAGGAGCTGAAGGTATCGATTTTTTTTTTTTACGCGCCTTTCGGAAGATATTCTCCGCGTAGAATGTCCCGTAAGAAAAGTTCTGTAAAAATGCAGCAACTGTGCTCCCTAGTTGCTGGTTCTTATTTTGAGGAATGCGTGATGGTGGCGACACTTGCAAAGTTTTCAGAGACCGCTGTACTGAGCAACAGCAAGTCTGATCGCCAGTTCGCACAAGCCTTTACAAGTACAAGCACAAGTACCCGCGGTAGTTTTCAAGCAGCAAAGTCCTGAGCGAAACGGTGACGAAGTGCTGGAACACCAAAGACACAAACATGCACAGCAACACATCTTGTGACACTGACACATCTTGTGACACTGATTTCCTGCCAGAGCTCACAGAACTATGAATGCAATGACTGCTGTGCTTTTCCGCTGGTACCAAGGCGTCGGCAGTGAGAATCGTTAGCGCATAGTAGGTTTATGTTCTTTTTTTTTTTAGGAGTGACAGCTTTCATTGTCTACTTCACTCACTTTGGATGATTGGAAGAACGGCGTTCTGGGACAATAAACTGGAGAGGGCAAAACCGGAGAGGACAACACAAGTTGAGAGAAGGAGGGTAGAAGACCAGGAAAGGATGCGCAGATGTGGAGTAGAAAGGGAGAGGTACCTACGCCTGATGGATTGGCGTGAGTGGTGACGTCACTAAGTTAGACGCGGAAAGAGGGGAACATGCGTAAGCAGCAGGCCCATGGCAGGCCGCGTCCCTGATAGGTCTGCGTACGTACGGTGTGGCGTCGCCACATATCACGCTTACTCGCGCGTGTTACGTCGCCATTATTGTAAAAAAATATTAAATTATGGGGTTTTACTTGCCAAAACGACTTTCTGATTATGAGGCACGCCGTAGTGGAGGACTCCGGAAATTTTGATCACCTGGCTTTCTTTAACGTGCACCTAAATGTAAGTACACGGGTGTTTTCGCATTTCGCCCCCATCAAAATGCGGCCGCCGTGGCCAGGATTCGATCCCGCGACCTCGTGCTCAGCAGCCCAACACCATAGCCACTGAGCAACCACGGCGGGTTCTTTGTCAATTACGAGGATCGAATGGACCGACTGTTCTGAATCCTAGCAAAGTATCGATGCAAAGCAAAGCATGGCGCGCATAATTCGATATCGGCGAGGAGCCAGCGCGCGTCAGCGATGATCACCAGCTACTCCACGTTGACCGTTCCGAGATAGCCGACAGCGTGGGTTGTGCTAGCAAGCGTGGTGTGAGTAAGAGGTGCGGCAGAGAGCAGATATGGGACATAATGCATGAGATATCTGTTATTGTGGGACCATGAGAATGCCCAATCACGGCCTCAGCGGTACAACGAGGATAGTCAGGGACTATGCCTATTACAAGTAACACTGACGAGGTCATCAATACATCCGCGCTATTCAGAAAATGTCACGTGTCCTTTGGTTCTTTCACTGTAGTCTCGTTGTGTGAGTTCGCGACGAAGTTGTGCCCTGATAGTAAAATAAAAGCATTGATGTATCAAAGGAGTTGCTGTGGTAGTGTGACATTGTGTTTGGGAAGGTTGGAACGATCTGACAGTTGGTGCGCTGTGGAGTGGCGTCGGCTTTCGGCATTGAGGTTAGAAGCGATGCTGAGCGTGACATTAAACCAAGATAGGTATACTGCGGCAGAGACGTTGGCTTTGACATTGAAGTTGAGAGCGAAGTTAAGTATAGGATATTACGCCTGATATAGCCTGGCAAGGCAACGGGTTTGGTATTAGAGTGGAGGATTATTGGATGTTCTTGGCACAATGGTCAGGTGTGGCCAAAGAGGGACACGGTAGTGTGGCTGATGATGTACCCGTAATGTTTGCTGTAAAATACGGGATTGCATCTAGCTAAGCAGAACGGACTCGTTAAGGAAGCTATCACTGACTTTGACAATCGCCTACGATGGTTTCCGCCATATTTTTTTTTATATATATATACTGCGGAAACGTAACAGTGCTTCGCAGAAGACGATAAGTGGAACATTGCCGCTGCAATTACAAGTCCCTGTGCTCTAGGTGTTACGTAAACTGTAATGCATTTCTGACCAGGATAAAAATGTCAAGCGTTCCCTCTTACGCTCTCGGGTATCTCGTCTACACACCCCTGTTGAAAACGAAGTAGTCTGCCAGATTGCTGCCAGCTGTAGGATCACCGGAAGATGAACGGTGCGAGTTCCAAGTGCTACATCATGTATTACGCAATACCAAGGCAATCGCCGAGCTCAGTCTAACACCGCCGCGCTCAACCAGAAAGGAATTAGTCTACGGGTGACCCATTCTATATATATATTTTTAGTTTTTTTAGGCGTTAAGAACTTTCTCAGGAAGTTCAAATCTCTTGACAGCGACGTGTGAACTTGGCTTAGCCGCCTGCCTCGTCGGCATTGCGCATTATCGCAGTGGCGGCATTTACGCGATCGACACGTGACAGGGATGACGCACTCGCATACACGTCCCGAATACGAGCCACATATATAGCAGACACGATCATTTTACTGCGTCTACGCTTTCGTAAACGCTAGCGGGAGATCGAGGAAATAAATAAAAATAAAAATAAAGGGAGGCGGACGGGTAAACGAGCGAAAATGTAGACCAAAAAAAAAAATAAAAAGAGCACCTACCGGCAAACTGCGCCGGCAATAAAGATTCGAGCACGCGCGCTAGACGAGCACGCGTCGGTCGGAACGAAGCGGCACCTTTCTTTTGCGCCGCCAGGCCCGGGTTAGAACCTGAAATTGCGTTTCATCGTGTCAAATTCAGTCCGTCCGGATGAAGAGAAAGTAAAAAAAAAAAATGCGATAGAACGCTCATGCGCGGAAAGGGAACAGAAACGCAAAGAGGGGGACAGCCGAAAAATAAACGAACGTTTTATCGCTTCATACAAGGCAGTTGCGTGAGGCTCGGCGTTTTTTTTTTTTTTTCAGGGCGACGCTCGCACGTGGCCCGGCGGCGTCGTCCGCGCCTCCAGAACCGCGCCACTCTGCGACCGCGAGAACGCGTTCTGCGACAACGCGTCGCGATTTGTACGTCGTTTAGCAAACGCGTGCGCGTAAATAATTCTCGTGCGCGCAACATGAAAGGTCGTCGTTTTTGTAAGTGCGAAATGTAGAGAGGGGAGGGGGGGGGAGAAAGCTTTTTTTTTCTTCCCCCGTCACATCCGAACGATCTGAAAAGGTGACACGTAGAAACACATGAAGGGGAGATCATTGCGGATCGGCGCAGCTGGGTTTGATCGATTCTGATACTGACCTGCTGCAACGTTGACTTAGGGCTTGTTGTCGGGGACGTTATATACGGGGCGCCTTAGCGAGCACCTTCAACAATTTTTAAAGGTTGCGTGTGGTTTAAGCACAGCTTCACATCCAGGAAAATTATGAAATTTATTACACGTTGATCGAGCGGAATACCGTTCGTAAAAATCAAACAAACAATGAAACGGTGTCGCAGTTAGAACCTAATTAACATATTAAATGTTTTCAGAGTACTTGGTTTGCTGAACTATTCAAAATTGGAGCACAACTCCCGCTTCAACATATAGGAAACACTAATATAGCCTATGCGTTAATTTTGTCGTCGTTAAATCAAAATTTTGAGGTATGAGAAGACAGTAGCACAATGAAGTGACAGTGACAAGAACTTTATTAGTGTCCTGAGGAACTTGATTGGGGGGAACCGAAGGCTCCCCGATCAAGTTGGTGGCTCCGCCCACGACGGGACAGGACGATGGTGACTCTCCGCGACGTCGCGGGCCCTCTGGACGGCCTGTAGTTGGCTTGGGAAATCCGAGCTCTTCAGCAAGGCGTCCCACTTGGACTTGTTATGAAAGTCGGAGCCCGCGTTATACGGGCACAGCCAGAGCATGTGGTCGAAGGAGCAGCACGCCTGACCGCATTTGGAGCACGATTGCGGAAAGTTCGGGTCTATCCAACTCAGCGCAATGAAGTAGTCAAAATTTGTTAAGAGGCTGTAGACACGTGTCCGGTGTCCCTCCCCCCTCCCTCTGTAACATATATGATACGTTGAGCATTACAAGGTCAAAACGTGTCACCCGTTCCGTTTATTGTCGTTCTGCGGTGAGGTTACGCTTGCCCGTGCCAAAGCGCCTTGGGTTTCTTTCGAGGAAAAAAGACCTAATGAGATCTTGAAAATGGTTTTGAGTGCTGTCGTGTTAGTGCTCTTTGTGCAAGTGTTCTTTCTTTACCGTCTACGTTTTTTTTTGCATTACTTCTTCCTTGAGCGTAACCAAAAGCAAAAGTAAGCGAGACAAGTGAAACTGACCAAACGAGCTTTGCTCAAATCCGCTACATGAAGAAATATTCTTGTAAGAAAGAAATTCGTGTTTACTTGGATGCAGAAGAAGGTAAGAAAAAAATTCGTACGGGCTTCTCGAATAAAAGCGTTCTTATTTAAACAGCGTTCCCCATTGTTCAGCATTGAAAATCCTGAACCGGAGGAAACTCACGCTCACGACAGTTGCTCTCGCAGTTAAACTAATCAACAGTTGAGCGGTTTCCCGCGGAAATACTTTTCTTAATAGCCTGAAGCAACGAAGGCGCACAGCGTAAACACACAGGTTTGACGGAGATTTGTGATGAATTACGGCAACGCAGAGCATATATATTTCTCGCGAGGTTACACTTGGTTAGCAGGAGCGAATTCCCGGTAAAATCTGAAATCCCATCGTTGAACCAGGATGGAGTCTTTTTCATCAACTCCAAAGCTTTCTTTCCGGAGTACCAGGATATGGTATCCAGTTTCTCGCGTTCAGGCTTGTGCCAAATGACGCTTTGGTCCTCATAGCTGTAAATTCGGCAAAATGATCATTGATCCGCTTCAGCAACGCAATTCAGAGTCCAACACAGTGGGGCCTCAACAATCAATTCCGGAGTATTACTGTGGTTAATGGATAATCATCCCATCCGGATGCGGTCACCGTGGACGGGAGTCGAGCCCACGACCTCATGCTCAGCAGCAGTCACTGAGCCACCACGTCACGTTTCTTGAATATATATATTCTCCGGCAGCGTCTCAGAAGAAAAAGTGAGATCTACAGATATTCGTTAAGTGTCATCATCATCCTACCCTCATGTCCACTGCGGGCGAAGGCCTCTCCCAGCGATCTCCAATTGCCCCTGTCTTGGACCAGCTGATTGCAACATTCCCCTGCAAGTTTACTAATTTCATCACCCCACCTAATTTTCTGCCGTCCTCGACTGCGCTTCCCTTCCCTTGGCACCCATTGCGTAACTCTAATTGTCCACCTGTTATCTGCCCTACGCACTACATGGCCGGCCCAGCTCTATTTTTCCTCTTAAAGTCATTTAGAATATTGGCTATGCCCGTTTACTGCCTGATAAACACGGCTCTCTTCCTGTCTTTTAACGTCACGCCTAACAGTTTTCGTTCCATCGGTCTTGGCGCGGTTCTTATGGAGCTTCTTTGTTAATCTCCAACGTTCTGCCCCTATGTCAGCATCGGCAGAATGCAATGGCGGTACACCTTTCTTTTCGACAACTGTCGTAAACTTACAGTCAGGATTTGGTAATGCCTGCCGTATGCACTCTAACGCATTTTTAATCTTCGGTAAATTTCCTTCTCATGATCAGGGTCCCCTAGGAGTAGTTGACATAGACAAACATACTCCTATACACGCTCTAGAGGCTGACTGGCTATAATGAATTTTTGTTTCCTTGCCAGGCTACAGTACTTCATATTACCCTTGTCTTCTGCTTCTTAATCTTAAACCCCACTCTGGCACTTTCTCGATTAGGGTCCTCAATTGTTTGTCGCCATTCATCTCCAGTGTTGCTGAACAGGACAATGTGATCTCCAAACCGAAAGTTGCGGAGATATTCGCCGTTGATTCTTGCTCCCAAGCCTTCGTAGTCAAATAGCTTGAATACTTCTAATCATACAGTGAATGACATAGGAGAGATTGTGTCTCCCAGCCTGACCACTTTCTCGACAAGTAATCTTCTGGTTTTCTTGAGGAGAACCAAGGTAGCTGCGAAATCTTCGTAGATATTTTACAAGGTATTCACGTATGGCTCCTGCACTCCTTGATTACGCAATGCCTACTGGTATCTCTACTGAATCAAATGCATTTTCCTAATCTACGAAAGCCACGTATATAGGTTGGTTGTACTCCGCAGATTACTGATTTAACTGACTAATGACGTGAATGTGATCCGTTCTATAATTAAATTTCGTTAAATTTACTCATACGTATATAAGGGTACACACTAAGAAAAAAAAGAGTACCTCTTACTCTTTTCGGAGAGTCTGGATTCGCCACGTATACGACACACTTTGTGGGAGACACCCGAACTCTCTTTCGGCAGAGAGTCCCGAGACTATCCGTGCTCAATACAAGGTGTTTGCGTGACTCCGCACACAACAGTCATGCACACTCTGTTGTAATAGTCGCCTATACCCTCTCAAAAGGGTTACAAGACTAGTGCTGAGGGAGTCCGTTAACAATTCTAAATGAGTCGAACGACTCAAGATAAAAGGGTGACATGACCACTGCTGAAGGATTCGGTCAACTCTTCTTGACGAGTCTGATGACTCCAGCAGTGTGTGTCAAGTTACCCTTAGCGCGTGGTGCAGGACTCTTGTAAATGGAGTAAAATAACTAATCCATGTAAGTCGTTTGACTCTCGGATGGCAGTGTCGAGCCGCTTTTCAAAATGTGTCACCAACTTTTGCTGTAATTACACATGACTATGGCTAGTTCTCAAGATGGATACTGTGAAAAGACAACATATAAGAAAGAACCCATAGCAAACTTGCCAAAAAGGACGTGGCAGGTTAGCAACAAAATGTTAACATTTCATCACCCTTTGTTGTCTTCTGGAAAATTCAAATGTATTAGTCAGCACAGAATCACCATGAAAGCAAGACAGTTCTCATTACCATTAAACTGGAATCAATAGCCAACCAAGCAAAACAGTCTTAAATAAACATCCAATATGTAGCCTGCAGGTGCATATGCATGACACTGCAATGCAACTCAGAACCATAATGAGACCCCAAAATATTATGTAACTCATGTAGAAGTTCAATTCAGCACTGCACAGGTCTCTAATGTCAAAACATTTATAAGTTAAACCTATTTCACTGTTCTTCGAGACGTGTTTTTATTTAGAACTTACGATTTAACATTTTAAGCAAGTAAGCTACACATAACAAATAAAGAAGGCCGCACTTATGTACAAAGGAGACCCAGATAATCAAGTGCAATAAAAACAATATTCCAACTTAGATTACATAATCTATGCGTTATACTATGCTTGCTGAAAACAACTGGTTGGCAATTGATAATCCAATTTAACAGTAAGAACAGCTGTCTTACCTTATGGTACTCTTGTTGGCACTTTTCCCCCACAACTTGTGCGTGTTAGCGTCAGTTGAAAATTGATCTGAAAAATACCACATTAAAAAGTTGTGCATCAATTTTATTGTCATACAACATGCAACAGTGTATAAAAGCTTCACAACAGATAATATTACAAAAATAAATAGAGCAAAATTTATACTAATTGTTTATTTATGTTGACAAACATACTTTTCAAGACGAAGTATAATAGCTGACAGACAATTTCGCAGATTGCAATAACCACTAATACAAAACTTGCCATAATGCAAACACGCTGACAAAATATGTAGCACAGGTAGCTGTATTTTGTTACGGCAAAGATAGCACATGAATAATGAGGACAAGGGAGTTAGCAGAACACAAACTATACCCAGCTGCATGCATGCAGCTGTAACAATACACATGGTGCACCGAGGTCCAAAAGAAACAAAGGAAAATGTGAGGAAGGCTTCTTTTACTCATCACAAGCTATCCTGTAAGAGCAGACAGATTATGCACTGGCTGCAATGTACCCTCAGCACATACGTAAATAAGTTCCATTAGATGCCACATTTACAAATCACTCATACAATGTTCTTGTGATCGTCCTTATTCCGATTTTTAACTTGGAAAGCATGACTGAGTTATGTAATGCTTCCCTACACTTTCGCACATATGCAGAAAGAAGTGTTTCTATAAACACGGGAGATCATGGAAGGATGACCGACACATACTTCTTTTAATTCTTTTGTCTTGGTCTTTATGATTATCTACCACAGTAGTCTTTTGTAGAGTGAAACACATTCAGATAATAAATACACTGTGGGCAACAAAGTGTGAATACCTGTTCTTAATTTCTACCTTTCTCAAGTGTCCCACTAAGGTAAGATTGGTGCAAAAAATTGTCTTCCCAATGTATGCGTTCCCACAAAACAGGAGCAGATGATAAGCCACATTAATGGTGCGTGAAATAAAACATCTGTTCTTAACTTTCTGTTCTTAACTTACCACTGCCATTGCAATCTGGTGCGATTTTCTGCTTTGTTGTGTACTCTAGCACAGGTGCTACGCAGTTCACTTGGTGCCCAAAGCAACTCTCACACTATAGCAGAATGTCAATTTTGTTTTTCAAATTCTAAGCGAAACTCAGGTTATGGGGGACAATTGTAAACTTATAGTTTTGCTTTGTATCTTCATAATGTTGTAGAGCAGGGTAGAAAGCAAGAACAGATATTTATAATTTGGGGTCCCATTGTGTATTGCATGGATATGTTTCAATGAATGATAAAACTACTTGGTAGATAAGGGAATTAACTTCGAAGTCTACCATATCAGTAACTGGAAATTTTATGTGTAATTGAAATTTTGTGGTTCCCAGTGATGAAGAAACAGTTTTGATAATATGTGCCAAGGAAACTAAGTCAGTCATGCTCACAAAGGAAACAAAATAAAAACAACCAAGATTGCAATAAGTTCCAACTTGCAACCAAAAGTGAGACACCTCACATGACTGACTTATGTATTTACTGAGCATGATTTACATCTAGCGCATAATCTGCTTGTACAAGATGACGAACAATTAGTTACTGTTGCTTTCTCTCTGGGGCATTTGGCTCTTCTGAACACATGCACAGTGTGTGGCAAAGCTTCGTGGATGTAGCTGGGCACAGCTGTTATTCAGCATCAGTCTGTTCTTATGGTCCTGTACTATTATCATTGTAATTTATAATTAGCAAATAGCCTAACTATTGGGTTGATCAGCTCCATTTTAAACAAAACATACTGACAGATTTCCCTGTTGATCGCTAACAAAGTGATGGGTACATCATTTCAGATTTCAAGAAACAGCTGTGGAACAGAACAAATGCTGAAGACAGAAAATCTACAATGACCAGTACCTTTTTTATTAAATGCCATGTACTAGCTTTTTCTGCAATGAATACCATTATAACCAAAAATTGTAGCCTGAAAAAATAATTGGGAAATATTTACAAAAGTGACAGAGATTAGAACTGCATGTTAATTACATATGTCTTCTTAAACAAGATCACAATAATTGAAGTTTCATTAATTTTAGCAAAACACTGACATCCCATTATTGAAGCTAGTCAGTGCTGAAGGTATTGTTAGTTTGTAGGAGTCCTCAGACTGGCAGCTCTGAAATATTTGTCACCATACTTGGTGGAACATGCTTTGCTCTTTCGGATATTACTTTGCCAAAAAGCCTTCTGTAATCCTTGTAGGGCAATTCTGTGTGGAAAAGAAATCTATTTGATCATTACTTTTTGGGTATATGTATCTCAGAACTGGTGCTAATCTGAGTTCTTACAAAGTAGACGTTATTGAGTACTGTAATTCTAATGCCTGCCACAGCTAAAATTTATGTTAGTGAAAATTGTCGCACTGCAATGAAGCAGTTATGTTCAATAATTAGTGGCAGTCACCGGTGAAACACTCAGTACAAAACACAAATATATGGAGTCAAAATTTAAATGTCCAACAAAGTCACGTCTCAAGTCTACATTTCACAGAACTGTCTTTTTTTCTGTTAGTGTGCCAATACCAATCGCACATTCACAAACATTTTAGTATTGCACTTCTGGTAAATGCAGGAAAATTCACCGTCTTTAACAGAAGCCCTCGGGAAGACAGCCCATATTCGCTTCGACAAGAGGACTTGCCTTAAGCTTTGCGTCGCTATGTTGTAGGTCACTGTAGCAAGGGGAACGTTTTGCTGATTGAATATTACTCGAAATATTTTTATTATTTGTACTAGAGGTTTCAAAAGAGAGCCAATCGTAGAGGTCTTCATGCAGATTTCATATATTCCATTAGTTTTTGTTTAGCTGCTTCGTGAGTTATGTCCTATACAACGGCAAAATACATAGTGATATTTGCGGGCACTTTCTTGTGTATTAAATTTTCACAAAAAAGCAGTGTGCTGCAGCTAACTCAGCTCCCTGTAGACTGCCAGGTGCCGATATCTATTCAAACAGCACGTAAAGTTACTAGAAGTATGCAAGATTAGTAGGCAGGCAGGCAGGCCTGCTACTAAAATTATTGAGAATACTTCAATAATTTTTTCTCACAATAGCATGAGAATAACCTCGTGCTTTATAATTGTCCCATACAAATTAAATTTGGCATACATACTCTTCAAGATAAGCAGAATACCAGTATCTAATTGAAATTGCAATCTAAAAATTATTTAAAGTGGCCTAATATTTTTTGCATAATTCCAGTAATTGTACAAGCTGTTTGGATAGGTATCGCCACTTTGCGGTATACACCTAGCTAAATAAGATACAGCATGAAACCATTTGCGAAACTTTTACACACAAGTGCCCATAAAAATATATTGCCACTATGTAGGACATAACTAAACACCAGCTACACAAAAACCAATGACAATTCAAATCTACATAAAACTGCCTATGAATAGCAGTACATTCAAATTTCTAGTACAAATTAAAAAAGTTGTTTCGAGGAGCATTTCCCCTTAATAAGTGGGTGTCAGTGTTTCTACCAAAGGGTTACAAAACTCCTTGAGGCATACCATAGGGAGTTTTATAAATAGCACACACATGCATCTGTCTAAAAAGTCCCATGCCCTGCTTGCATTCCTTAGACATTTTTCTGCATTCTGTTGTATGTCACCGTTTGCATCCCTTAACACTGAGGGCGCAAAACCGAAAAACAGCCTATTAATACACTTAATTTTTAGCCTGTAAAGGGGTTGTATGCGAATGGGGGCAGCCAACTCTAGCATGAGAATAAACAAATATTTGTTCTCGCATTAATGAAACCAGTCAAAATATAATCTCGCAAATCTGGAAATGAATGCACAAAGAACCTTGCTGATTGTTACATTAGTGTCCCGAACAAGATCTTTTGATGTTTATAATTCCTAGTTTTATTCACTTTCCTCTAGTAACTGGGCTTTGACCTAGAATACTCAGTGTAGGAGACTAACCCAGGCCTGGAAGCCAATATTTAAATCTGAAATAGACATTCATCCCCCGACCACATGGCACTGCTACGTCATCAGAAGAAACATGCATCCATGGACATATAGTCTGTAAAATTTTTACATGATCTGTAGCGTTACTCTTGCACTAACAAATTCTGAAAATTACGAAATACATCTGCTATTTAAAGCACTGCTGCAAACTCGTGTGTTTGAGAAATGCAATACTCAAAAGGTGTAATACAACCAATGTGTGCATGAAACCTATGCTGCCTTTGACATTCGTCAGTGTGGCAAATAAGCACTGAGAAATGCCAAGGGTATCATAGCTTTCATGTCTCAAACCTTGTATGCGAGTACCAGTATCTTTGCAGTGAAAGAAGTCACATTATTACCAGACTTTTGAGGGGAACCAATGTTTCTCTAGTTCAATAGTTTCTTTCTTGTGCTCCTATATCCTTGAGTTTTTAAAAAATAATGGGTGCTTGAAATAAGTACTCTATATTGCTCTTAAATTTATCCTGCACCAGAGCCCGTGTTATGTTACATTTTTTGAACACATTGCAGTGCTGTAGATTATCAAAGGAAGAAAAAATGCCGTAAGTTCGTATTTTAGCCTTCCGTACAACAAGAATTAATAACCTATCAATTACATCCACAAGTACGAAAGAACTACGAGAAACGGGGCTTAAAGGCAGGTATACATTAGAATAGCAGGGGCTGATGGTGAGAATTCTAAGAGAAAGGAACTATTAAAAACTAGATACTAAAGACACATATGAATTATAACAGAAATATTTACAAAGAATTTGAAGAGACAAATAGAATGTCTGTTCAAATCACTCCACCCCAACATTCATCCACGGTTCGATAAGTGATCACAGCCGGTGATGCTGTTTGGATAGATGGTAGGTGAGGCACAGCTGTGAAATAGGTAGCACATGTAGAGGGGTCACCAAAGGTTGCACGCTGGTTGCACAGCAGGTTGCCTTGATCTCCGGACTCCCTCGACCCTGATGTGTTGAGCCTGGTTATACGTCGTTCGCAAGAGGCCTGGCCCGAGTGTGCGGCATGGCTTGGGTAAAATTTCGAGGCAACCTGAAAAACACAGTTTCATATATTAGCACCAAAATATTCTGTACCATAGGGCAAATCTGAAGTTTACCATCTGCACATAGCAGATGATGAAAACAGACACAAGTCACCAGACTCAAGGTATATAAATGTGCAAAAGTGGAAATGAATGTGAAGAGCTGCTTATAGGATGGAATCCTTCAATTTGTCTTTTGTGGATCAATAATAGTATCTTAACATAAAGTCAAGTGTACATGACCCTCCCTATTTGTGTAAGTAGGCTATTCCATGCCAGCTGTTCCAACCTGGCACACAACCACTTGGAATTTCTTCTTGAAAACTGAGGGCCTTTCATTATAGAAAAAATCTCAATTTCACACAATACTGGAAGAAAAAAAAATTTTACTGCCATAAACATTATGTCAAATTTCGTGTAATGCACCAAAGTATGCATCATAAAATGGCAGCCAGAAATTTGGTTATTTCATTAAGAGGGCCAAATTTTTAACAACGAAGAGAGGCCTTAAACCAAAAACTTGACTGCTTATTAGCCACTGCTCAGTTTATTATGGCTGATTAAAAATGGACAAAATGGCTTTTTAACTTTATTTTCACAAAAGTGACCTACAGCAAAAGCTGCAAATTTATGCAATCCATGTGTTTAGGACTTGTGCTGTGTGCAAGAATGGTATCAGAAAGATACATTATGCAGCAGTGCAGAGAGGAGGATGAACTTGGAAAAGAAGACAGTTTTGGTGCACGTTTATCGGCCTGCTTACCATTGAGGCAGCCCTAGTAAATTTATGCCAAATACCATGTATGAGCGTACATTGTATTCTTTTTAAATTGGTAAAGCTTTATCAAAGTAGTTTTTGTGTTAAGCAAAAAAAAATTGTGCAAGTGGTCTCTTGCAGTTTGAAAATTTACATCGCATTTCGTCTAATACACATAGCCTCTTGGCGGCTAAGACAAAATGCATGGACTTGAGCATCCCTGCACAGATAGCAGGGAGTGTAAACTACTTCGAAGTTACGTCTTTCATTGCTGAGTGACAAGCCATTTCACTCAAAAAGACGTCACTTAATTACAGGTATTTACCTGAATCTTTCTGTCCGCTGTCAGCCTGCTGGCATCATCACTAAGGCTGCCAACTCCCTAGTGGACATAGTCGGGACATGGTGGCAGCAGGATGCAGTGGCAGAAGCCGCCAAAGGCTCCCAACTACCTCGTGGACGTAGTCAGGACAGGGTGGTGGGAGGACACAGGGGTAGGAGCCGCCAGAGTGTACCTGCAACAAATTTGCACAAATGTTCTTAGTCCTACCATGACATGATTTACAATAAAACTGAGCTGTCTGTGTAACATGGCTACCAATACAAATAAAGGTAAACAGTTAGGCCCTACGACACAACTAGAAGCCCAACAAAAAAGAAACGGTACTTATGTTTATGAAAATCCAAACAATGAAACAAAAAATGTGTAACCGGTTTGTGCATGGAAGCTCGGTTGAAACCTGAGCTCATACCATCAAGTGATCTGCTAGACAACTGCAAGCCTGCCACCTAAATATGTCATTGTAAATTATTTTTACATGCATTATGTTAAGCTGCATTAATACAAGTTCAAAATCTCTTAATATAAGTAAATCACCAAGCTAATTCAATTAACGAATTCCAGTGGTCGTTAATGCAACAAAAGGCAAGCTCGGAATAAAGCTGGCTAAACTGGGCAGTGAAAAATAACAATGTGGTTCTCTACATCTTGTTTTCCTGGCTTTCGCTTTAGCGCTGGAATATACAAGAATTTTGACATTCCTCATATTTCACCCTGCTAATTTTTATGCCATAATGCATAATACTTCAGCAAGAGGAATAATGCTTTCTTTCAACCGTAAATAGTGATAGAACAAGAAAATTCATTGGAGCCAACGTTTTGAGAAGAAAAATCTCCTTCTCTTTGTCGAAATATTGGCTCCAGCGGTCCTTGTTCTACGGCTCTTCATCAGTTCAAGTCTCTTGTCCTCCTGTGTACCTCTGTACTTTCAATGTTATGTCAATGAAACTGTAATAACGGATCATTAGTAAATGTAGCTGATGAGGAACTTGGGCTTGTTGGTAGATAAACGACAGAGTAACTGTGCAACATAAAGATACGGACAAAGGAGGCTTGTGTGTGTTGTCTCCTCCAGCCATGTCCCCCCTTTGGGTGATTACTCTGTCTCAATGTAAAACTGTTACCCTTTGCACAATAATAGTAAAATGCATAAAGACAGGAAAGTGGACACAAAAATTACAACAAATAGCATCATATGCTAATGAGATATGCAAAAGTGCCTGCTACGATTTGTCTCACCCATAACGTGCTGGTAAGATGGTGACTTCTGGCTGTTGCCATTTCTTGAATACCTAAAATAAAATACATTTCAAAATTATAAAAATATACAGGACAACAGCAGTAGCCGAGGACATAATGCATTGTTTAGTACAAGAAGGTCAACTAATCTCCGATACACGGCAGACGAAATTTCCTTTAAGTTAGTAGAAAAATACAACACACTTCATTTCATTCAATACTGTCAGCGTTTCTTGCTACAAGAAAAAAGGTATTTCTGCATGGAAGCAGCTAAATAATAAATGGCCTTCTACTTTTACAAAATATGTTGCAGCGACTAAGCCAACTACAGCTATATATACTTAAAATTGCTGTATGCACATTACAATAGCCAAGACAGGATAAACTTGGGTTCATATGCAGCTCACTGGAAGGTACAACTTTGCAATCAACTCATTTCTGCTGAGCAAATATACACACTAACATAAAACTACACATAAAAGGACCTTTTTTTTTTCATAAACCACCGGACTCAATATAAAAAATCCAGTAGCAATAGTACAATTTTACCACATAACACAGCCAGGTTTTGTAAGCGTAGTAGGATTTACTATATAAATGTTGCAGCATATTCATGCTTTTAAATTTTTACAACCGTGAAAATAAAGATTACGTAAAAATAATACATTATATATAGGCTTAGATTGTGAGCTAATGTGTTTTCTACTTACAGCCAAATGCACAAAAAGTTTGTTCTCTTTCAGCGCTTTGAAAGCGCCGTGTCTGTTCGCTTGTGCATGCAGCCGCTTAACCGCTCTTAAAATATCTGTGCTGCCACATCGCCTTACACTGCCATACAGCGTTGTAGCGCTTTTATTATTCGCGGCAATATACCTAAAGCGCTAGTAAATCTTCAGAATGCACAAGCTGCCCTTTCGATTACCTGTCTTCGCCACGCGAAAGTCACACTGGTGCTAGTATTGTATGTACACTTCAAGTTACGCAGTACTTGATATTCTACGGATTTTTCGATGCGACAGGCCACTCGTCACTAGAGTCGTTAAGAACGGTGTTTATCCTGAGGCTTCCGTCTGCCAGTAGTATTTCCGCATACATACGCGCACGCATGCCTAAGAAACGTCTGTGAACTGCCAAGAGAAACATGGCGCAAAATGTAGCCGTACCGGAAGGGCCGAGTACGCACCGTTTGTAAACTCGGAACAAAAGCTGATATGCTTACCTGAGACGTTAAGAGAATTATGGCACAGGTCACTCGCCGCTGGTAGTCGTTCGTATGCATCTGGTCGTCTCTGTCCGTTGCGATCTCCCATATCACAATGAAAGATGCAGTGCAAACCGCAGCACTTCGGGCGCTTATCGGCGATACGCTGCTGCTGGCGGCAGTCCCCTCGTCGCATTCACACAGCACGGACAGAAGCTCCCACCGTAACTTGCCACAACGCTTGGTTGCAGTCGCCCAGTGATTTCAGAACCACTCAACGACAACGTACTCGCGCGTGATGCAGCACAAGTTCAACATGGCGTCATGCTGTTGACGGCTTCGGCTTTGGATCATTTTGTATCTGCACAACTGGGCAAAACAGTTGCGCTAGTTTCGGTTTTGTTTCCTTGCGTTGAAATAAAAACTGTTTTGCTCGCTGATAATTTTACGTCACTTAAGTAATGTTTACGAATGAAACAGCCATGAATTTAACACGCGTCTTGAAATACCCGCTACGTTCACTTGGCAGAAGCAAAATTTTCTCGTCCGAATGTGGTTGTGTTTTAAATATCTATCGCTGGGCTGTCGGAGCGTGCTCGAAGTCTGAAGACACGGCGTAATTGTCCTTAATTTGCTTAGCTATAACGGTGCGGCTGCCCTTGATTTCTGTCGAGTGCAGTTTGCTCTGATGTAAGGTAGAACTACAAAGCCGCCTATGTTACTGAATGATCTAGTGCACCTGAAGCTGCCAGAACTCCGGTATTTCCTCCACAAGTTCTTGCGACTGTGTGCCGCTCTCACGAAATGCGAGCGTATAGTCATTTGGCGGAGGTTTAGCAACACATTTTCTAGAACTATCGTTCACCGCTCTATCACGACATGGCAACAGCGTGGTTGGTCTTTGGTAAAATTTCTATGTATTGCGAATTTTGCGATAGCAATTATATGGACACAACCGCCGAAATATATCTGTCGGTGTCGCCGTGAGCTTACGTATAAAGTGCGATAAGATCCTATCCTGCGCCGTTAGCTGTGCGCGTTAAAGGAAGTGTTCGAGGGCGAGCCGAGATGTATAGTGCCTGGATGGGTGCCCCAAGTATCTATAGGTGGTCACGTGATAAAACGCGCGCAAGCCGGGGAAAGGAGGCGCTGGTTTAGCACGCTTCTCCTCTGGCCGTTGCTCTAGCCCGGTCTGGCGCCACTCTCGCTCTGTCTTGGAGATAATTCCCGATGGGTGCAAAGTGGGGAGGGGGGGAGAGGGGGGAGAGGGGAAAGGCGCTTCTATATCGCCATTTCAAGTTTCGGGGACGCTTTGAAGGACGAGGCAGCAGAAGCGTTCTGTCCGCTCTGTTCGCGCCCTTCATCACGCGGACGCTGTGGCAGCGAGTGTTCGCGGTCATTGAGTGAAATCTGTTCATGTCTGCACGTGCGCGCGTGACCCCGTGCTTGCTAATTTACGGAGTAAGCGATTGTTTACTGCAGTTTATTCAGGCGATGAAGCTACGAACCTTGGTTCGTGCAGTTGTTCGTGCAGTGGTTCACGCAGCATTGGGGGGGAAACTGCTACATTTTTGTTTTTAAATTTCTGGAGGGTTCAAAAGCAGTGCTGCGTACGCTAGTCTTTGTTTCTGGTCGCGGAACACAACGCACTGCGGTAGCCCAGTGGCTTTGGTGTTGCGCTGCTGAGCTCGAGGTCACGGGTCCAATCACAACCGCAGCAGTCGCATTCCAATGGGGGCAGAATGCGAAAACGCGCGTATATTGTGCATTCCGTGCACGGTAAATAACCCGAGCTGCTGAAAATAAATCTGCAGTTTTCAATTACCGTGCGCCTCATAACAAGATCTTGATTTTGGAACCTAAATCCTCAAAATTTAACTTTACGTAGCGCAATTACATTTACAATCGACACTGTTGAGTGCGCCTACTGAACTTGTTATCTCGTTGCTGTGCTCTCTTTAGTAGCCAATGCTATATTTTTTAGATTTACTTATGGTCAGAATCCACTGTGACAAATCCGGGTCTTCCTTAGCATAGGAAGCCAGCTATCGCTTAAGCGTGTGATATATCAACAAACATGTTCAAGGAAAATCGATATTTAGAGTTCGATGTAATTGCAGAACATGACAAGCTTGACGAAAGAATGATACACCGCATGTCGGTAACATGTCGGTAACATCATTTCAGCATCAAACAAAACACTTGGTTTTCTAAAACGTCACCTTCGTCTTGCCCCACCACATGTTAAATTGCTCGCGTATAAATCACTTATAAGACCCAAATTAGAATATGCATGCCCCATCTGGAGCCCACTTCAAGCATATCTAATCACCGCATGGAAGCTGTGCAGAATCGTGCTGCCCGATTCATTCATTCCTCATACTCATATGACGTCAGTGTTTCATCCTTGAAAGCTACATCCGGACTGTCACCCCTCTCTTTTCGTCGTCGCATTGCTAGCCTCACCCTTTATCACAAATTCTTTTATTCTCCTCTCAATCAAGCACCGTATATCGCCGCCGCATCACGCATATCTCACCGCACCAGTCATCCCCTTCAAGTTGCCGGCCCACTATCACGTACTACTACGTTTTCAGCCTTGTTATTTCTTCGATCAGCCACGGACTGGAACGGCCTACCCCATGACATCGTCGCCATCGCTTCAACACCTGCTTTTCAAGAACTCGTAACAGATAATAATAATAATATTTGGGGTTTTACGTGCCAAAACCAGTTTCTGATTATGAGGCGCGCCGTAGTGGAGGACTCCAGAAATTTTGACCACCTGGGGTTCTTTAACGTGCAACGCGTAACAGATCACCTTCAATGTTAAATCACCATCGCTGTTTGTTTTCCTCACTACAAATGTAATCCCACCCCTTATGTAACACCCCCTGAAATGGGGGCCTTTAAGAGGAAGCTTTAGCTCGGGCCCAACTCCGACGCGGCCTATTCAAATACATGTAAAAACGCAAAAACGTTTTTATGAGATAACCCCTGGACCGATTTTGATGAAATTTGTTGCATTTGAGAGAGTAAGATAAATTCTAGTGACTGTTGGAAGCAGAATTTTGATATAGGGCTTGAATTTTGTCAGAAAGATTTTCAAAAATTCAGAAGTTTGAAAAAAATAGAAGCATGAAGTTTACAAACTAATAGCTCTGCATCAAGAACAGATATCGCGGTTCTGTAAACGGCATCCATTAGATCATTCAAAGCGGACAAATATTATATGTCATTTTACATCTTACGTGAATTTGTTACATTGTTTACGAGGGTTCTGCAAAAGTTGTAATTACATATTATTACGTTTTTTGAGGTTCATGTGTAACATATCAATTTTGTCCGCTTTAGATGTGCTATCAGATACAATTCACAGAATTGCGATATCATTTTTTCTTGTTGAGTTACAGAGTTGTAAACTTGATAGTTTCGTTTTCTTAATATTTGCAGTTTTTGTCAATTTTTTATAAAATATTGACGGCCTAACTCAAAAATTCGAAGCCAACAGTCACTAGATTTTGAGTTTTTCTTTTAAATGCAGCAAACCCAGTCAATTTTAGTGCAGTGGTTGCCGAGAAAAACGAATTCTCCTTTTACATGTATTTAGATAGGAGCACCCGAGCTAAAGCTTCCTCTTAAGGAATGAAACTGAACTGAACTGAACTGATTACAACCAGGACAGGAACCCGAGGGCCTGCCTAAAACAGAAGACGTTATCTGGTATTTCTTCTCCTGCATTTTAATCTTTCTCTCGCCAGACTCATCTCGAATATCAGAGGAGTCGCAATCTTGCACGACGACTCTTCGCGTCCTATTAAGAGTCAAACGACCCACACACAAATGTTGACTCTTGTTTTGTGACTCTACCCGCGCGAAAATGGGTCTTCGTAAGAAAAAAGAGAGTCAAGTTGCTGTGACTCACTTTTTACTCTCTTTTTTCTTAGAGTGTAGCGACGAATGAAAGGCGTGTTTTGAAAAATACAACGCTTTCATGTGACGCGATGTCGCTAGTCAAAGAATCAAAAATGAGGGGGAAGTGTGAAATGTCGTGATGTCGCCGCTTTTCTTCGGCTCACCTTTTTTTCACGTACACACAAGTTCCGTCTTGACTCGATGACGTACTCGTGCATACAGCTTCCCATAATGAAGCGGTCGCGCCATTCGACAGCCCCTAATTGAGGAAGCTGCGGTGATCGGAAGCCTTGGCCATGTCCCCGCCCCCTACAGGAGAAGTTCCAACTGTCATTGGTGAATTAGCCGAGGGACGCCCATGTTTACAGCGCTAGTGGCCGAGTGCGTTTACTACGGCACCTGCATCGGGTGTCTTCATTTGCGCACTTTGCATTGAGCTGGCGCGAAAGCTGTTCAAGCAATGGAACAGGCAGGGGGGCCCGAAATTGCGGTACGCACACCTCGCACGGCGACTGACTTCCTTCCGTGAGCTTAACTTCAGCTTTGCGTCGGCTCTAGGGAGCGCAGCTCGCGCGTCAATTAGTGCACATCCCGTGCGCATGAACGAATGGGCTGGGGTGCTTACAGCACAGTCGCCATTGGAGTGAGTCGGCACCTTGCTGAAGACTTGGTGGCGCGAATGACGTCAGACTCTGGCCATGCGCTTTTCGCCACGGCCTGGATTTAAGCAAACGTTTTGCTACGAGCAACACAAACGCAACAACGAAAGCACGAGTTTAATGTAAGACGAGCCGGCGTGTGACAAGCCGCTGCTGCTTGGTGAGTGAAAAATTCTCCAAGTTCCGGAGCTTCGTCTCACCCACTAGTTGGGAGACAATGAAAATGAAGGTATGGGTTCGCGGTAAATGTATATAATCTTATGGGCTTTTCAGCTCTGATGAAGGAAATAAGCAACGAGTTAGATTCCGCCTCAAATTTGCTTCCCCACGCAGACCACGAGGTGGATAGTTAGACACATTCCAGCAGAAACATCTGCTTTTTTAATAAAGACCCTTTTCTGTCTATCTCTGTCAACACCATCACTTCCTGGCGGGCATCACTCAGCGACGTGCGAAGACTTCTGTATTAATCACTATAGGAACACCTCTTCATCATTGTTCGGTGCTCTCTCATTGGACCGATATAGAAGTGTAATAACGTCATGCCCAACCGAGTGTTCGACCACATGAGCAGCTTGTAAATGAGATACTGAAGGTGATCATATGTGGTGCACCTTCACATTTATAGTAATAAAACAACAACAACAACAACAACAACAACAAAACTGCATGTCACCATGCAGATTCCAATGGGGTGCTGTGTTACTTGAAGGGCGAAGTCAAACACTAGGTAACACACATCCGTTTAGAAGGTTACAAAATGGGGCAACATAGGCCAACTGAAGTTGTTGTGCCCAATCGAGACAAAAAAAGAAATTGCAGGCTGTGCAAAGGCGAGACACCTTTATTGAGTGCCTAAAAAAAATAACTGTAGATGTTTGCCATTGTGAGTTTTAGTACCGCGCAGCAGCCTTGAAAGTGAGCTGCAACACTAAGCAAGTGAGCTGTAGATGCATGTTCAGACAGGCAGAACCTTCAATTCTCAGTATCTGCTTCATCATATTTGTGCCCCACCAGATGCTCACCGATTATTTGAGCTGGGACTGCTATAGCTCGATAGCGGAAGCCACGTTGGACGTTCATGCCTGGGAGTTGCTCACGCACAATTTTTTTAATTTTTTCATGGACCATACCGATAACTTCTTCTTCGAGCCCCAGCAACAATGAACCACCGCGCTTCATTCAAAGCCCAGACGCGAGCACTGCGACTTTGGGTTTCCAGAATCATTACACGTTTAGTAGAAACAATGTAGGAGAAAGCATTTCTTTTGCTGGAACTGGAGCAACGGAGTAATTTTCAGCTCAGCCCCATCAAGAATTGGAATGGTACCGCTCTCACCAATCGGAGGAGTTAAAAAGGAGCGGAATTATGGCGGATCTCTGGAACGGAATCGGAATTGAATGAAGGGCTCCACTGGACAACACAGGCTCGTACGTACATTGTAGCACCACACTTCTCTGGAGCACGCCCACTTAGCGAGTTTTCAATAACGCTGCTAGCGTCTTCACATGAAGACGACGGAAGATGACAGGCGAAAATTTCGACAAGCAATTGCCAGTGAAAATGAACAACGTACATGCGCCAAGGGCTGCAGAGGACGCATTGCAAGAGGCACGTCAACTCGCTCTATACGCTGTATTTGTGCACTCTTAATAAAGGTTGGGAGTTAGGTAGCGTAAAAGTAATCAATTACATTTTACGAGTGGCTCAATTACTTTCGTGGGGCAGCAACTGGTATAATCGATTACATGAAAGAAAAGCAATTGCAATTTGGGAATCGGTTACCATTCAATCTAACGTGTACAAGTGTAGTGCGGATGAGACAGAGGATCATTCGTATTTCAAAAAGCGCCAAAAAAAAGCGGACAAGGGAGGACACAGGACGAGCGATCGTACTGTGTCTTTCCTTGTCCGTGTTTTTTGGCGCTGTTTTAAATAGGAATGATCCGTACCAACTAGCTCGCACCCAAGCCCTTCTGAGTCAGAGGAGGGTGGCTATTAGTCTATTAGCCCTATAATGCGAGTACGCTGAACACTACAAGCAACAGAGTTAAGGCAGCTTCGTCACTCTCTTTGCGCCCTGAGAAGCGTTCTTTCGCCTGAGATCTAACGTTGTGAGCGAGATTGTCAGCAGCCCCGTTGCCTATCGCCAATATCTGCAGATAAAAACGATGGTAAAACCAATGTTGTGTTAATCTTTATGAAGACGTAGCGTACACTGAGTGCATTTGGACGCCGATCTGTTTTCTCGCGTATATAAACAATAGTACTAGGTGCGGCAATCCTGAAGTTACTCAAGGGTGCTTCAATCGCGACCCTTTTAGGCGCCCTAGATAGGACATGAATTCAAAAGGAATTTTAACTGTGTCGCGAATTCCCGTGTTCCGAAAACTATTGCAGTCGGCTGTACATAAATGAAAACATACGTACGTACGTACGGACTTTACATACATACATACATACATACATACATACATACATACATACATACATACATACATACATACATACATACATACATACATACATACATACATACATACATACATACATACATACATACATACATACATACATACATACATACATACATACATACATAATTTGAGTTCTACCTGCTGAATTCGTCGCGTTTGCATATAGAGAGTCACACCATCGCTTAATTGCCATCTTCACGTTCGTTTCATCATGCGTTTTCTAAATATAAAGCCTTGGGTCCGCTTCCATGTTTCTCGGCACATACAAAGCGCGAGGCCACGTCCTTGACACCGCTTAGGTTGCGATTAGAGAAGACGCGCCATCAGAGAAAGTGTTCAGAGCGCACAAAAGATAATGTGACGTTCGAGAACGTAATGACGCTCTGAGGCGTCACAGCGCAACCGCTCTTATCCCACGTGTGTGCTGCGCATGAGAACGCAGCAGAGGCAGGCCTCTGATATTACTGTCGGCGTTTCCTCCATTTTAGCAGTTCCAAAAACAGTCGTTAGCTTTTCTACGATCTACTGAAAGGCCCGAAGTTGCACGCGTATCCAGCTCTGGGCTGCATTCCGGGATGCATTGAATGCTGCTCTAATTGCGGCGTAATCCCGTGGTTAACGCTGCAGTGCGAACAATATCATGCACGATTTCTTCGTGAACGTATTTTCGAATTGTTTCGTGCAAGATGTGGGACAAGCTTGTCATTCATAGCATAGAAACTGGGCTGCAGCGATTACACGAGAGAAGGTTCTTTTCGCATCTCGTTGCCATACGCTGGTTGCTTTCTGCCTTGAGACGTCAGAATGAGAGACAAAAAAGCTTCAGCCGTGATAAAAAGCTTCGTAACATCGCTGCCATGTCAATGAATACACTCTCAAAAATTAATCGAATGTGGGTTGTAGCAATGCGAAAGCGTACGGAATCCGTGTCGGACACAATTCGTGTATAGCACCGATCGTCGCGTATTGAACTGGTTAGAACTGGCTACTTGAACAGACATACATGGTGTCTGCGCATACCAATGCTCTCTGCTAGCGCACAAAGCATTGCTTTCGTTATGACTGGCGATTCTTAGATGACCTTCGATTTGCATTGACGAGGAATACCGAGCGTCCGTCTCGCAGAGGTATTTCTGTCACGTTATAGTAGTTGTGGGAAGATTACCTTGTTTTCGTTACACATATTTGTTCAAAGATTTTTTCGGTATGTGAACATTGATACCACAATAGCCATCCGATGGCTAGCTGAGCTGGGGTGGTATTCTGTAAGAGTCCACCTAGTGGACTGTCCATTTCTTCCGCAGTTGATTGGCTAGGGCTGCTCGTCTCCTCCTTGCTCGTACAGCTGCATCCAATCAGCAGCGGCCGAAATGGACAGTCCACTAGGTGGACTCTTATAGAATACCCCCCCCCCCCCCCCCCCCCTGCAGACCGTTAAAGTACCGAGTCTCCAAGCAACCATACGTACGTGTCCGGACGGAATTCTGCTCAACGTTAAAATGTTTAGGTATCTATTAAGATTACATCGACCTGTGCAACGGGTATGTCTCAAAACGTTCTGACGCTGCCTCGACATCCAAATTAACAGGATAATGTCGGCGCAGTAAATAATAACACCCGACTACCCCAAAATGCAGACTATTCAGTTGAAGCGCGTGGGAGATCTGCAGATATTGACGCTTTCCCTGTAAACATAGTGTCAAACTTCCCTAGAGCCAGAAGAGTTATAGTAAAGCCTTCTAGTGAACAACTGACCTATTTTTATGTTGATAGTTGAATATATATAGACACATGTACTGTAACTGTTTCATTTAAGGGCATACACACCATGGAATTACCTTCCTGTTACCAGGCTTGTCGACGGGAGTGTTTTTCTTCCCGTTCTTATGAATTGCGCAGACGTTGTCGAAAGCGCATACCACGTGCAATACTATAAAAAAAAGGCAGGAAACATTTAGGAGAGTAGTTTGATGGCATTTAGCTTCGCAGAGCAACATCGTCTCTATTAGAGACACAGTAGCACAATTATTTCGAGAGTGATTCAAGGCTGGATTCTTTTTCGTCGTTTGGTGTTTCTTTAAGTGTTACCTAAGTTTAGCTTCAGGTTATCAAAAGCTTGGGCTGTAGACAACGTAATTAACAAAGAAACCGACGCCGCGACAAGAAATTGCTAAAGCGAGAGAGTCAAAGAAACGTATTACAAGAGAAAAGTTGAGAGGTCAGCCTGCTTCTCAGAGTTGCAGAGGGGGGCGGAGGAGAATAAAAGAAGAGCGAAAAAGTGATGAAGATTAAAGTAAAAGAAATGAATAAAAAAGGGGAAAAAATTAATTGGAGACCCTTACTACAGTGGAATAACCCCGCAGTTCCCTATGAGATTACTAAAGTTGTTCACTTCGCTGCTACGAATATTCAAGAGAACAAAAATTCCCGATTAATGTAAACATTGGTCCGATAAGCATTGAACCAATGCAGCGACACACGATATTGCCAGATTCTTCGCTTGGTGTGTAGCCGACTTGCTAAATTTTCTTTTGCGGATGATATTCTTCATTTCTATGCATGTAAATGTTCCTCGCTCAATGCACGCAGTGGTCCCATTCTGTTCGCCTCCCTTGTATCCTCACACTCGGCCGCTTTTGATGCCGACTTTTCCGCTCCTCTGTGGATGACTGCTTTAATTTTCTGTGGCCGACTTCACTTCTTGCCTCTTGGTCTCTTTGTCCTTTCAGTTCCTTGTATACACAGCCACAGCGGCACATAATAATTCTGGAGGATTGGCCAAAAATGATCACGCATGTCTAAAGCCGCATGCCCAGCTGCACGTATCCAGCGGCTCAGCTTCTCTACACCCAATTTTGTTTATTCGGATACACAATCATTGGCCCAACTGGTGAGAAAGGGGTTAAATATTGCTGACATACCGAAAAGTGAGTGAGGTTCCGAAAGACTGCTAATCACGTTAGAGCTTCACCAAAGCGCCAACGAAGCGAATAGTCAGTAAGCGAAGCTCATAATGTTTTGTACCGTACTACGCTCATCTCGCAGTTTTTGTCTAATTAAAGCACCATCGTATCGCGCGTCTATTGAACGGGTGCACATCACTGTCCAGCGTAAGCACGACAGCGATACGCGCGGCTTTGCGTAAACTCTGTCGCAAAGTCTCAACGCCGGACACGTTCATTCCGGCGATTCAGAAGGCGGTGCAATGTAATATATGGCGTCTCAAAGAGCTGGACGCCGCGAGGGTATGAGGGGAAAACAGGCGTGCTGTCAATTTCATAAGTAAAATTTTGCAATGCGACGCTGCGCGCGCAAAGCATTAAAATATAGTTTGTGCGAGGGAACAATTGGTAACATTCTTATTCAGTCGTTCTGGTAAACGAGTCTGGATCCGTGTTTATACAAGTACCACCGGGAGACATTGGTGCAAACCCCAGTATCGAAATGTGAGCGTTTTTTTGTTTGTTTTCTTCTTTGTTCTATTTAGCGGCAACCGGTGTTAGCGCGCAGTTGTTCCTGTCTCTATGCCTCCGCTTTATGGTGCGTCGCTGAAACCTCTCGCAGACCCTTCGAAGCGGGAAAACCCAGTGACAGACCAACCAAAGCTATGCCCAGGGTTAAGTAGACAAAGAAAGGTTTACTTTAAAAATAAGCCAAATGTACTTTCTGATTATGGCTATAGTTGCGCAAGGCCATTCTCTCGTTGCCCAAGCACTAGCGACGCTGCGTTATATTTACTTCATTTACTGAGTAAGCTGCCGCAGTGATCGCCGCACCCCGCGAGCAAGGCGGACAGGTGATAGCCTGGCGTCCGATGACCTATTCCTTTATACAGTGACGAATACATCGTGCGCCTGCATCTACTTCATCGCTCAGCGTGCTGTGACCGACCACACGCAAAAAAAAAAAAATGACCACGGTGGGTTTGAGTCATCAACTGCTACGACAGCATTCAGCAGCTTGAAATCACACGGAGACGTACGATCGCCGGAGGCGAATGAAGTCTAATGACATCTTGGCTATCGCATGCCTAACAAAAAACCACTTGGAGTAAATTTCTGACGTACGCATGACACCATCGTGTCCCGTTGCCCGGTGACGCCGCGTCCAGTTGGTCCTGCGCAATGAGCGGCATGAATTACTTGTATGCCGTCGTTTGATTCCAGCTGTTATGGCCTCAGCCAGGAACCTGTGCTGCATGTTTCTGTTATGATCACAATGTGGTTATCTTGCGCCATGAATCGGACACACTGACTCCTCATTCGATGTCTATGCCATATCAAGCAAAGCAGGGTTTAAAGCTAGCTGAAGCATTTGGGAACAGAGTTGGAAAAGAAAGAAAGAAATAATGAAAACAAATGATGGATGGAGGCAGTTTCATAGAAATGCCCTATGCAAGAATTTTACCCAAGGATATGGCATGTGCAACGGCGATGAAACTAATTGAAAATCGCTCTATAACGGGAACTTCCCTGGGTGCACAGGACCACTTCTGAGTGTCTCGTGGCATTTTCTCTCAGGTGTACTAGGCTTCACAGCTTCGAGAGCGTGCACTAGTTACGTAAGCAAAGTGCCTATTTCCTGCGAAGGTGCAACCTTAAAACAGAGCCAACGTGGCAGGTATAAAGCGTGAGCCGGCAAGAAAAAAAGAGAGGAAAAGAGAAAAAAGAAAACGCTATCAGTGCGTCTCACTTCGCCAAAACGGCGTCTGCGCTTTTCTGGGGCCGTTCTAGTGGTTCTTTTTTTTTTCCTTTTTCTCCCAGCGTGTGAACTGCGTCTGAAAACTCGCGAAGTGCGGGAAAAAGTGTTTCGCTCAGGTAATACGGCAACGAGAGGGAAGGGAAGGAAAGAGGGAGAGGATGTGCGAGTCTGTCCTGGAAAAAAAACATGTCGCACCTCGAAACATTCCGCCGCTCAACGGCCCGATCACGATTTTCTTCCTCTGGCGAAAAATAAGAAAACGAGAAGGAAACACAGTATAAGGCGTTAAAGACACATACGCGCAAAACTCGTTTTAAACTGTGCAAAGAACGAAACTGAAAAAAAGAAGGGATAAAAAATAAACACTAACAAAAGAGTTGTTATGAGAAAGACACGCTCTCACTATATGACCCAACAGCTGAAAAAGCACGCGAACGGGCGGACTGTAGAAGGTGGAGGGTGAGGCCGAGCGCGAAGGAAGGGGAAAGGGGGGTGGGCGGAACGCGGAAATGGTCAGTTTCTGTCTTCGCAGGCGCCTTTATTTTTTGCTAATGTTCTAGCCGCATGGCTGGTCCTGCAGAGAGCGAGGGCTACGGGTCTAATAGCGCCCAGCAGCGGAGCTCCGTCAGCGGTCGCGTGTGCTGGCGGCGACCACTTAGCGCTCGAAAACGTTTTGCTGGCCTCTCGGAGAACCAACTCGTCCGGACCCCCGAGAGAGGCGAGGGTGCGCTGGAAACGGAGGGGAAGGGTGGTTGTTCGGCGGCGGAAAAACAATTTGGGACGCTGCCACCCTCTCCTCACTCACCCCTTCCCCGCTTCTCCCGCTCCTCGACGTTTTCGTGATGTTGCGGTTGCGTGGCCAGCCGACGACAGCGCGAGGCGTGTTTATCCTATCCGCGATTTTCTTTCCGCGAGTCTCCTGAAGTGCGCGCGGTATCATAATATGGCGGATGGAGAGAGACAGAGAGAGAGAAAGAGAGAAAAGGGAAGGGGAGACGGGAGAAACAAATGAACGCTCCCGTCCGTCTTGGCGAGAGCCAATCGCGCTGCGTCCATTGGCCGACGCGCTCTTTTCGCGCTAGGCAGTCGTTATTGGATAAACCGATTGCGTAGCGATTGCTGTAGAATTGTTATGCGCAGCGAGCAAGCTTCGCACGATGCTCTTTCAACTTGTGTTTTGGTTTTTCCTTGAGGGGAGCTATTGCCGATTATCTGCCCCTACCTCTGATCGTTCTCCATTTGTAACAGGGTGTTCGTCATAACGATCCTATAAGTGCGAGAGGCGGAGCAGAACCGTTCGGAGCCTAAGATGAGGTGCCGTTTCAAACAAGTAGAACGTGCGGCGTTGCACTTGGCTGAAATGGAATGTGCTCTTGCCGTAAATGCGAGGGGCTATATGTTGCAGCGGTGACTGATTTTCCATTCGTCTTATCATTCGCTCAGAGTGGCTGCTCCTGGCGACGAAAGCGGCTCGGCGGCGGTACAGTCAACGACGAAGGAAACTGACAGTGAGTGGATCTTCTGGAAATACGGCCTCTCAGAAGCCGTATTCTATAGCTGTAAAGATCGACTTCATGTTTGGCGAAAATGAAAGATCCACTTGATTTCATGAAAATGAAATGTATCGTTACAATCTGTTGCATGAAATATCTCCCTGCAAAAGAATGGCACTTCCCAGCGTTTTTCATGTCATCTGGCAGTTTTATGTCTCTGTGGTATCGTGGTCTGTGGTGGTGTCGTCCAACTTATAAGATCGCCTTTTTATAAGTTTCGCAGGAGTCGAACTTCTAGCGCTGTGAAACGCCATTTGAAACGCAAGCCTTGCGTCATGAAGACCAACGGACGATGTCAGTGAAGATGCACTGAAGAAAAAGATGACCAAAGACTGCCCTCATGATCGTAAGTGCTGTGACTATAAAGAGACGCTGACGACTAAGAGCGCCAAGCGCGATGACACTCGGCGCAAGAAGATGTAAGAGAAACTGCAGACAATCCGGCGGTAGTCCACGAAGCCCCAATCAAACAATTGGTGAAGCACAAAGAATTCGAAAGAACCAGTCGTGGGAACACACGAGGCCCAATGAGAAAAGACGACGAAGCGCCTTGTAGGACGGAGTAACTTTCTAATTTTCTAAAATTAATTATTATTCCGATTATTTCACTCCTTCATGTTTAATTATATTATTTCAAATTCTTTGCAGATTTCTTTTTCTAATTTCCATATTGTATTTGTTTAACCCACGCACTCCTATGCAAGTTCAGTTTTAATTATAAATTTGAATTTCTTAATCTTTTTTTAAAATTTCTAATACACATAGTTCAAACTGCCGGCCTCATGGCTAATACCTTGTAGTGGATATGAGCCGCTATTTGGAGACAAAGGCTAATCCCCCCTCATGGGTACGCCGCGAAAGTTGAAGGCGACAACAACAGCAACACTAACAAGAACATCAGATTGAGCAGGCGGCGCAGCAAGAAGGTCTGCCGCCGGACCGGGAGCGGAAGACAAGCCGTCAGGTCGCAGATCCGAGCCACCAGGGCTCCTCCCGGCTGGGGCAGTCTGTCAACCTGTTCCGGCGCTTCGTGACCTTGCAGTGACACGGAATTCTACCCCGAGGCTTGTGGCCTCCTGCACCCGTTGCCACGACGTGAGCGGTGAGGCTACGGGCACGAACTTGCACGCCGCTGCCTGGCCAGGACGTCTCGGTCTCTAGCCGCCTCAAGGTCGATGGATGGATGGATGGATGGATGGATGGATGGATGGATGGATGGATGGATGGATGGATGGATGGATGGATGGATGGATGGATGGATGGATGGATGGATGGATGGATGGATGGATGGATGGATGGATGGATGTTATGAGCGTCCCCTTTGTGACGGGGCGGTGGGTTGCACGACCAAGCTCTTGCTGTTATACTGCCTAATATCATACCTAGGTTACATAATAAAAAAGAAAAAAAACCCCTATGAACTCCTGCAACCGATTTTCTGATCCCCTATTGCGAACTGTGTACGTCTCCGTTTTTTGTCGTTTCCCTACTTTTCTTCCACCAATCCTCCAACCGCCTCTGGTTCCCACTGTGGCTCCTGCTCCCCCTCGGCCAGCTGCAACAACTGCGCGGCAGCCATCACCGACCCGTTACTCAAACTATTACTGCCTTGGTGAGCTCTTTCCAACTTGCCTTATCGCCTATAGCCCCGCCGGTAATATGCAGCGATGAACATTTCCAGATCTGACTGGACCGCATGCTCCGAACTTAGTAGTTTCATACCGTTGTGCCCCTTCCTCTCTTAATGTTCCTTTCAAGTCAAGACGTGTTGTACTGTTAGCCGTTTAATGAAGTATGTGCTGTACTGTGTTCGGTTCCTGTGTTTATTAAATGTCGTTGTGTGCCAGTGGGAACAGACGACTTTGTCCTCATTGGGGGGCTCTGAGGTTTTCTGCCTTACAGTTGCCCACCGGAAAAACCTAAAAGAACCTGGATGACCGGACACAGAAGAACTAAAAAAAAAGCATTGTTTACAAGACCATCGTCTCACGTCTGATGGCAGGTTAGTTCTTTTATTTTAATTTTATTTCCCGCCTAGTACTTCTTAACCAGTAAAGTATCATCAGAACGTGGCTCGGCTAACCTCTGTTTATTATTCTTATCTTCATTCGCTCGCTATATCACTTCCGATAGAGTAAGCATTGATAGCAACACCAAAGTTTAGCGCTGCACTTGAACTCCTAGAACAACTACTGCAACTTGTGCAGAACAGCTATTGCAGATCGGCAGACTGTTCGGAACAGCGCCTTGACAGATACCAGGCGTGTCAGAGCGCCGGAGTGACGAGGAGTGCCGCTGGTGACGTTGCATGAGTCGCGCCTCGATTGCTCGATGGTGCGCGGGATGAGACCGACGGGAGACCGTTTAGTCAGCGCCCACTGAAATGTGACATAACGTTAGCTTGACGTAAAACTCGCAGAAGAGCCGCAGGAACACCAGTGTGCTTATGGTGTAAGTACGGACAACGTTCATGCCAGCAGCGAAAGGTCAAGGCATCTGCCCTTTCTTCACCCCTGATCCGATTGAGTGAAGCGTGACGGTGCGCCTTGTCTTCGTCATTTTTGCAGCCTATCGCACTCTGCGTCCCCGTAACTCGCCGCGCACTGGCCGCGATTGCGCCGTCGGTAGCGGGAAGCGCAACGGCGTGAATGCGTCTCCCGCGTCTGTATGATTGCTGTCGACATAAAAACTGAATATTGCCTTCTTAACTAGTATACAAGTACCGTGCAAAGATTAAAGGCGCTCAAAGTTTCTTACTGGAGGCAGAGAAGGACAGACAGACAGACAGACAGACAGACAGACAGACAGACAGACAGACAGACAGACAGACAGACAGACAGACAGACAGACAGACAGACAGACAGACAGACAGACAGACAGACAAGTGGACGGATGGACGGACAGACAGACAAAAGGATGGACGGATGGACAGACAGACAGACAGACAGACAGACAGACAGACAGACAGACAGACAGACAGACAGACAGACAGACAGACAGACAGACAGACAGACAGACAGACAAGTGGACGGATGGACGGACAGACAGACAAAAGGATGGACGGATGGACAGACAGACAGACAGACAGACAGACAGACAGACAGACAGACAGACAGACAGACAGACAGACAGACAGACAGATGGACAGACAGACATACAGACAGACAAATGGACGGATGGACGGACAGACAGACAGAAGGATTGACAGAGGGACAGACGGACCGACGGATGGACCGATGGATGGACAGACAGACAGACAGACAGACAGACAGACAGACAGACAGACAGACAGACAGACAGACAGACAGACAGACAGACAGACAGACAGACAAATGGACGGATGGACGGACAGACAGACAGACAGACAGACAGACAGACAGACAGACAGACAGACAGACAGACAGACAGACAGACAGACAGACAGACAGACAGACAGACCGACGGACGGACCAACGGATGGACAGACAGACAGACATACAGACAGACAGACAGACAGACATACAAATGGACGGATGGATGGATAGACAGGGAAAAGGATGGACGGACAGACAGACAGACAGACAGACAGACAGACAGACAGACAGACAGACAGACAGACAGACAGACAGACAGACAGACAGACAGACAGACAGACAGACAGACAGACAGATGGACAGACAGACATACAGACAGACAAATGGACGGATGGACGGACAGACAGACAGAAGGATTGACAGAGAGACAGACGGACCGACGGATGGACCGATGGACAGACAGACAGACAGACAGACAGACAGACAGACAGACAGACAGACAGACAGACAGACAGACAGACAGACAGACAGACAGACAAATGGACGGATGGACGGACAGACAGACAGACAGACAGACAGACAGACAGACAGACAGACAGACAGACAGACAGACAGACAGACAGACAGACAGACCGACGGACGGACCAACGGATGGACAGACAGACAGACATACAGACAGACAGACAGACAGACAGACAGACAGACATACAAACGGATGGATGGATGGAAAGACAGGCAAAAGGATGGACGGACAGACAAACAGACAGACGGACAGACAGACAAATGGACGGATGGACGGACAGACAGACAGAAGGATGGACAGACAGACAGACAGACAGACCGACGGACGGACCGACGAATGGACAGACAGACAGACAGACAGGCAGACAGACAGACCGACGGATGGAAGGACAGACAGACAGACATACAAATGGACGGATGGATGGATAGACAGGGAAAAGGATGGACGGACAGACAGACAGACAAATGGACGGATGGACGGACGAACGGATGGACGGACGAATGGATGGACAAACAGACAAATGGACGGGCGGACGGACGGACGGACGGACGGACGGACAGACAGACAGACAGACAGACAGACAGACAGACAGACAGACAGACAGACAGACAGACAGACAGACAGACAGACAGACAGACAGACAGACAGACAGACAGACAAATGGACTGACGGACGGACGGATGGATGGATGGACGTACGGACAGACAGACAGACAGACAGACAGACAGACAGACAGACAGACAGACAGACAGACAGACAGACAGACAGACAGACAGACAGACAGACAAATGGACGGACGGACGGGCGGACAGACAGACAAATGGACGGATGGACGGGTGGGCGCCAGGACAGGACATACAGATAGACAGACAGACAGGCAGACAAATGGACGGATGGACAGACAGACGGACGGACAGACAGACAGACAGACAGACAGACAGACAGACAGACAGACAGACAGACAAATGGACGGATGGACGGACGAACGGATGGACGGACGAATGGATGGACAAACAGACAAATGGACGGGCGGACGGACGGACGGATAGACAAACAGACAGACAGACAAATGAACGGACGGACGAACGGACGGATGGACAGACAGACATACAAATGGACGGACGGACGGACGGACGGACGGACGGACGGACGGACGGACAGTCAGACAGATAGCAACGGGCAGACGGATGACCACATCTACGGTTATATAGAGAGATATATAGACAGAATCTTCGGTGGCTGCTCTTAAATGTCCGTCTTTCTTTTAAACATTTGTAGTTGCCTCGCCCGCTTCATGCTGAAGGGAATTTCACTTCATCACAATATGTTGTATCGTTTCTCTGGCTCGTATATACAGCAATAGCAAGGAAAAATGTCAAACAATAATCTAATCGCTTCGGCGCCACAGGACAGCCAAACAACATCTGACGTTCCGTCAACGAAAACCGTGAAGCTTCATGGTGGAGTTCCCGAAGGCAAGACAAGCATAAGCGTCCGCACGTGCGCTGCTCTGACGCCGTGCAAGAGTCAGCAGAGTAATCGTAATTCGGACTACCACGCTGTGGCACATGATGCTCTTTAACGTGGTGCCTAGGGCGTGCTGACGTGCCAAATTAGCTCAACGTGGTAGCTAACGACCGAGACCTGCAGTCTCTCGGCATTGCGTTACTGGCAGTTATACAGGACACCCCCAAGCACCGGAGGCTTCGCAAATATGGGCCACATCAGAAAACGAAGAGCATATGGGTAAGTTCAGCACGCAAGGTGTTATATAAGCACTGGTGTGGGAGGTGAGTTCTAAGCTACGGTGGGTTCTAACCTCAGTAGGTTCTAAGGAACCACATTTCCTTTTAGAGCGGTAGCGTTGCCGCGACCAAAGATAGTGTTCTATATTTTTTTGTTGCAAAGAAACAAAGTCGAAAAACGCCACGCCGAGAACGCTGCAAGCTGATTCCGTTACCGTTACCGTATATCCACGCTTATTTCTGCGAACGGCGACGTATGCTCCTGGCCGCACGCGGTCGCGGGACAGTTTCGTGCCGTTCGACAATGTTACCACTCCGAAAAAAAAAAAAAGCTTTCCTTAAAGCCTTCAGCCAATCGCTTCCTGACGTGCAGTTGTAGATACGGCGTTATCTCTTCTGCGAAGTAACCGTGTCTCGACACATAAGCCACCGTCGCGCTACACACCGCAAGCACTGCGCATTGCCCGCAGTTCACGAGACGACATAATCAAACGGCCCGGGCCTTTCCCACAAGAAGGCCCCGCACTGACACCGGGCAAAACGAGCGAACGAGACTCAGATTACCTCTGATTAAATGGAGCTAAAGCTGTGCAAAAAAGCTGTTCGGACGTAGCGCTATCGCCGCACCGGGTATATGAAGACCTTGCGCGCAGGCGTTGTGGCGCCCTCTCGGGAATAAGAAGCAGGCCGTACGTCGCATGCCCCCTCTAAATCGGTTCTTCGCACAAGGCAACAAGCTCACGCCCGGCGCTCATCATTCATTACGGAGACGCGTTCTTCTATAACGCAGTCGGTTCTATAACGCAGCTATACGGTTCCTCCAACGTCACGCGAGGCCCGCCGAATACACGGACAACCGTGTGTTAGCGCGTGTAGTGGTAAAGGAGAAGGAAGAACGACTTACATGGGGCTACCGGAATCCTGAGTTATATATATATATAGATAGAGAGAGAGGGGCTGTCCGCTGGGTATAGATTAGACGGGCAGGCCACGAAAGCGAGTTTCTACCCCGGCGCTTCGCCCTTGCTAACTTGATCTCGCGGAAAGACTGCGCCTCACTCGGGCGAGAGCTTCAAGGCACTCCTCATGCTGGACGCAGCGCGAGGGCAAGGGGGAGAGGTGGGGATTCGTACGTGATCATACGTACGGGCTCTGGTGCCGATGGAACGCATGAGCGGAGATCACGTACCTGACCCAGCGATGTATGAGCTTGGGCCACGCAAGCCGACGACCTGTCCTGTGCACTAATAGAGCGGCGAAGAAAGAAAAAAGAAGCGGACGGAAAAAGAAAGGCGACCAAGGATACCGAAGAAAGCGAGAGAAGGGAGACATAGCCAAGAAAGTACACACATCATATCGCTCCTTATGAGCTTCTTTGTTTCATACCGTTCTTCGACTTTACTTTCTGCCTCTCTTCGGCAACAGACAGGCGACTTGCCACTTATTTATCTGTGGTCCGCCCCACTATACCAGAATTTTTTTTTGATGTTTTTGTAGCATTTACGGGTGGAAGAAGTAAACACAAATTAAGAGAGCACGGGAATTTTATTTAATTTCTACGTGTGTAGAATGTCATTTACCGGCACACATGCGCAATCTGTAGCACACGAAGCTGATACTAACTTAACACTGTAACACTAACGGCTGATTTGGGAGCCAGGAGCAGACAACAGTAAAGCCCACATGACATTGTGTATATAACGTGCTTCTAAGTCATAAACACAATACCTCATTTGTCAAAGCGTATCTCACACTTCAACTTAAGAACCAGAGGCAGATTTCGCAAAGATTTGGGTCGGAAGGAATGCTTTTCCATCGGCCGACTGTCTTCGCTAAATATATTGCCGCATTGTAGTCACTGTGAAGAACACAGTAGCAAGAACTGTGTATTGATAAACGAATTTCTCTTCACTGGGTGAATCTGTGCCCACGAAAAATCAAGGCCCCTTTCTTAAAGACAAATAGATGGCTGAACGCGAAGCTTTTCCCCGAATGCAAACTCAATCAAAGTCCAAAGCCAACGACCACGCAACGAACCCAAGAAATGCTGAGCGACCCGATTCTTTGCATATCTGATTTGATTCCTTGCTTAGGATTGTATTTTCCAGATCCTAAGACGAGCCCGTATTCACGCGCACTTGCAGTCTCCGATAAGCAGGAAAGCTCAGCTAATCGCGACAGGAGTGGTGTCATGTCTAGCAGACGCAACTTGCGCTTCCAGTGAACTTTGTGCGCATGCGCGTACTCTTGCTGAGCTCGTCGCTGCGCGTCGTTGTCAGGCACTGACCAACCGGCCAGCCGACGCTGGCGCGCTACTGCGAATGTAGACTGTAGTGTTCCTCGCAGATGTGTAAGTTGGCTTTGCTGCAGCGCGTTTTCGGCAATCACGGACGAATCAGTGAGACATAGAAAGCCTCGCTTTACAAAACAGGCTACACTCAAACCCAAACGATAGCGGCGAGCACAGTCGACGCTCGTCGGAATCTTATCAGCGGGTCGATACATTTGGTCAAGCGCGTCGGTTTTTATGGAGGGTGTCCCACATAACTTGAGCCAAGAATTTAAAAATGAAAGGCGCGTCGGATGCGAATTGAACCGAACGCGTATTATTCGCAGTCGCCTATAGTAACTCGGACATCTTCTTTTTCCCCTATAACTCACAAATTAATTAAGTTTAATTACCCAACTTTTTCATTATTGGCTGAGGACCCCCAATTATGATACGCAGCAGAACTTTTTGTTGGGCTAATTGGTGCATGTTACTGAAGTACTCAAGCACCAAACAGACGACACAAGTAGAGACAGGAACGAGCGCTTACTAACAACTGATGCTTTTTTGACGGAAACACACAATATATATACGCAAATCTGGCGGCTCAACTCACACGTTGTCGAAAATCACATGGTTACCGTCCGTCAATAAAGCGTCAGTTGTTTGTAAGCGCTCGTCCGTGTCTCTTCTTGTGTCGTCTGTTTGGCGCTTTAGTACTTCAGTATGATAAGCAGATTTGTAGAGCACCTTCAGAAACCCCTATCGAGTTGTTTCCTTTACGAAACCTCTCACGTAGTCCTTTTTTCCTGGTTGCAAAGAGAGGCCGCGAAATATGAAAATAGCCACGTGACGGAGCGCTTGCGCAGGACTATCGTGCTGCTCTCAAGCGTGCGTTCGGTGAACAAGGTCGGCTCCCGCCGGATGACGGCGAAAATGCATGCTCCTGGCCGCGCGCTGCTAGGAGTAAAGAACGCCCAGCCACTTCCTCGCGCAGGCACGTCCTGCGCTGAGCGATAACGTTTAACGTTTGTTAGTCAGTGAAAAAGCGGTCACCACAGTAATATAAGAAAGACAGTTATTTAAGTATCCTTATGTGATTTAAATGCAAAAGCATTAGGACTTATCGGAGTTGTCTACTTAAATTGAAACTCCACCTTAATCCACCTTGCTATAACTTATACCAACCTTAATCCACCTTAATCCAATTTCGGGAGTGGGCCAGGTCCGGCGCCGTGGCTATTTAGCGTGGGATTTAGGAGTGCGAGCCGCAGCGCCGTGAATGTGGCGTCATCACTTGGTCACGCCGGTTTTGGTACCATAGGATGATAATTACCAACGGACGCCGAATTTTCCGCTTCATTGAGCATCTGATTAAAATTGAATTATGAGGTTTTGTGTGCCAAAACCACACTTTAATTATGAGGCACGCCATAGTGGAGGACTCCGGAAATTTGGACCACGTGGGGCTCTTTAACGAGCACCTAAATCTAAGCACACGGGTGTTTTCGCATTTCGACCCTATCGAAATGCGGCCGCCGTGGCCGGGATTCGATCCCGCGACATCGTGCTTTGCAGCTGAACACCAGCCGAAGCAGCCACGGCTGGTATGGGGCATCATAATGCCTTCGTATCATTAAGTTCATGTGTCAATATGTCCAGCGTCAGGACTGGTCTGAATTAGTTCTTACAAGGAAGCGTGGTGTAAAAATTCAGTGCCATTCCACTCTCTGAAGAATGATGATGACCATTGAAGCTGTGAATGCGGCCCTTTCAAAGGCGAACTGCACCTTCGCCCCTGGTCGGCCGGTTATCAACTATCTTCGGAATCAGCCCAGATATGGGGAGTGCTCAACACCTGTTTCACCTTCGCCGCAGGTAGGTCGGGCATTGCCCTATCATTGCACTATTTGACTATAGATTCGGTTTCTCTGTCCAGCTGGTGTCGGTGGAAACTTAACGGGGGTTCATTCCGTTTATAGTTTGGCCTTGTCTATTTCAGTAGGTGGACGCATACTCATTACAAAGTCCCGCAGGCACGATGTCGATCGGCTTATGAAGTCGAAATTATTTGTCCTCAATTTTTCGGCCGGCTTGAGAAGTTCACGCACAGCGGGATCCGAGAAAAGGCTGAACATTTGGCAGATTGACCACACAGTCTGGCATTCGGATTCCCAGCGTAGGGTAGCAAACCGGATCTTCCCCTCTGGGTAACCTCTCTGCCTTTCCCTTTTCCTCTGTCTCTCTCTCTCTCTTCAACTTGCACTGTATATGCGTGTAGCGTATTGTTCAGCTTTACTGGCCGCCGTCAAACACTTTTTTTGAAAATTTTTGAATTATTTCTTTTTTTGAAACGTTCAATTGTCTCGTCTAATGGTCCGTGAAACGTTAAGAGCCAGGGCTAAACAGGAAAAACAGCGCAGCTGGGCGAAACACCGTTTTTAGGTAGTCCGCGTGCTGTCTACACAATTGGGCAACGTCTTTTTTCTACAGAGATAGAGAAGGAAGGAAGGGTAGAGTGGTCGATTAGACTTCGTGCAATTAGCTACGCAATATGTGGGGAGGGGAAAGGGGAAGTGAATGAGGGAGAGGGAGGAGTACAGAGAAGGCAAGAGTTCAAATTGTGCGCGTACACTCGACAATGCCGACGCCTCTACAGTCGGGCACTGAAGTCTGTCTCCTTGAAGCATCCTAGAAGACATTTTTTAGCTTTGATATCTTATAATCTGTCAGGACAGGCTCCCAGAACCTTCTAGTATTTTCTGTTCATATTTCCGTTTTATTATTCTGTTAGCCTCTAGTTTGTCGATATTTGTCGCGTCCGCGTGCGCGGTTTTGCTCACACAAATAGAAACGGCAGCTGGAAGGCTTTGTGTTTGAGTTTCCGCGTAACATAATTATTGTTTTTTCGTGTATTCGAATTACAATCTGATACTATCAAGTCTGCCGGTTGTGCGTAAGCCGCATTTTATGATCTTTCTGACACATTTTACTTTGAGAAATTCAATTATTTCAATAAAGCACTTGCGCTAGGTAAAGGGCCTCGAAGAATGAAGATGCTTGCTGCACTTCCGGACACGTGCATGCGGGCGTGACGTACGTCGCTTGTGTTGGCGGTGTGTAACGTCGTCAACAGCTTTGCTGTACACGCACTTTCATAGGGTCGAATGGAGGCGAATTTTTTAAATATTTATATCCTTGCCCTCTTGAGTTAAAGCCTGCAGTAAGTGTATAAACGTGAAGTTACGAAGAAGTCTGTCTAATGGCTTTCTGGTCACAGGATTCCGCACCCTGCCATACAGGCGCCTTGAAAATGGCTTGGAGCTGGGCAACAACATTAGACTTTCTATATAGACTACACGGTCGAAGCTGTATGTGGATTCTATAGTGTCGAAGTGTCGCGGCCCATGGACCATATTCACAATGCTTCTCGTTCGTAAGTATTCGTGGCTTTCGGCAGGCGACCTTCGTTAATACTAGCCCCGGCATCAGAATCGGCTGCAATCTGCTCTTACGAGCAATTCTAGCGTAAGAGCTTCCTTTCTTTCTTTCCTTCTTTTTTTTTTTTTTAATGCGGGCCCCGATCTTTTCTCGGTTCAACGGAGGCGCCGCACTGGAGTTCGCAACATGGTATTTTACGCTAGTTAACGGTCGCATGCAAGCACAACCCGTAAACAAGTATTTGAGTAACAAGCACAAGCAAAGCGAGAAAGCGACAATGCTGACCGCTTCGCTGGCGCAGATAGCTGCTGTTACCACGCTTATTCGCAACTGCTTCTCCAGTTAAACGCATTTCCCGCTTGCTATTAAGCCCTGTACGCAATGTACAGACCGAAGTTCTAGTAACCATCTCAGGCCCCTTTGAGAAAACTCACGAAGGCGAACAACTTTCTAATCTAAAACGTCTCTCTCTCTCTCTCTTTCATTTTTTTCTTCCATCGCGAAGTGATCCCGCCTTTCTCGGTCAGAGAACGAAGCGTCGTTTCCGTCTTGCCTCTCCAGCGGGAGCCATGCGTGCGCGAGGCAGTGAGGCCGACACGTGACCCAAGGGGAGGAGGGCCCCGCTCGCCGGCCGCCGCCACGAAGGGCCGAGCCGGCGGTAACACAATATTGGGCTAACGAGCGCGACGCCGTGCTCGTTCGCGAGCACAGTTCGGGCCAATTACGGGCGCGCTGCCTCGGAACTCATCGCCTAACGAGCCAGCGTGTGCCGCAAGGTGGGACGAGCCCGAGCCCGGGCTCTTGGCTTTGGCTCAACGTTGCCGACTCTTGCAGCACGTGAAACCCCGCGGATTGGCAAGAGGAATTCGCACGACAAGAGTTGTGGGCCCCCTCCGTCGGGCTAGGCTTCCCAAGCGAAACCCAGCAAAATACTTCGAGTGCTCGCGTGCTACAAGCCGTAAATCACATCCGCGCATGCGTACGCTTACTAAAATGCGGGTGGACGCGTATTGTAGACCCTTTCACTTTCGCCAGATTGCATTGTTCAAGTCCCAATGTAACGAGCTGCCCTGCCAAACGAATGACGACTCATTTTCCTGTATCCCTGCCCATTCATTCATTCATTCATTCATTCATTCATTCATTCATTCATTCATTCATTCATTCATTCATTCATTCATTCATTCATTTTCAGAGCCCATCAGGACTATCGCAAGGTATAGGTGTGGTACAACATTAACTAAACACGATAAAAGACAGTAAACTACCTGCAACTCCTCTACAAGATACCAGACGAAAAAGATAACGCTAGGACACATACAACTGATAAGCAAAATATAAAAGCACTAAAAACAAATTGATCATTATCGAACGTACTTTAGAACATAGTTCCAGGTTTGCGAGAAATAAAAATGCTTGAATAAATCAATATGAGAGTGAAAATTAAGGTGAAATATAAGTATGCGGCTGTTTCTTGTTGATAACGTCCTCGCAGGAGCTATTTAGTTATTTGAGAAAGCATAATGGTTTAATGTAAATAAGTTGAAAAAAACTTTTATGCATTCTGCATGACACCACGCACGAAAATAGCACAAGAGTCGTAATTCAATCAAAAATAGGCACAACACAACATCTCTTGCCTTTCCCTTTCTCTGGCTCTCAGTCTGCTCGAGCATAGCCTCTCGCGCAGTTTCCTCAAGCATTATGTTACCGAACCAACCACAATGGTGGCATCCATCTGACCATGTTGCTCTTTTTAATGCAAAGGGCATTGCTAGTGATGTCTTCAGAAACGTGACGGTTTCGGCTATTCGGTGTCGTAAAATTTACAGCATTAGTTCGCCTTGGGAAAAATAAGGAAAGGGAAAGCTTGGGCAACAAATGTAACCCCAGATTGTTTTATTGTACGAGTTAAATAAAGTTCGAACAGCGCATAGCCGAACATCGCCATCATCGAGTACGCCCAGAAACGACAAATCGCAAAAGCAAAAATGTCATTAACCTCGCGCGCATGACAGCTAATTGGTCTTTCCTCTTTTCTTTTTTGAGAAGGCTGTGAAAGAAACTCTAACAACCGAATTTCCGCCGGTCAAGTCAACTCAAGCCGATTTTATTGCGTTCACTCAAACGTAGCTTAAACAAAATTAAAGGAAGAGCTGCTGCCAGCCTGCATGAAGCAATGTCATCATCATCGCCGACCGTGATGCACGCATGTTTTACAATGCACACTTTATGTTCACTTTGCCGCCTTGTAGTGAGGGAAATATGCGTCACTTGAGCGCTCTCAGCCCTCATCCTCAGTACAAGAGATGGCGCTTCATGTACGAAACAGGTTCCTGTGAAACAGAGAGTACACCCAAGCTGAAAAGAACTTGCTTTTGGGCGACTTGGCGACAGTTGACATCGTGCGTAAGATGCGAAGATATATGCTTGAGGAAGGCAGAATTGTCCGCCTTGTCCGTCCTTTATTCTACCCTCTAGGAATGTATTTCTTCGCACTTTACGAACAATGTTAAGTAATACGACAGTTGTCTAAGAGACACGCAGTAATTGGATTTAGGTACTGTCAGAATCGCACACCGCACATGCAATATGGGCGATTGTCCTGTACGATAAACGTCTTGTATAAGAGTACCGGGGTGTCAAAGCTACTGGAGCGTCCTACCGTACTAACGTGCCGCATTACACTATTGATCACATAATTACGTTTCCCACGTGCTAACGATTTTTGAGTCCCGCAGTCGCTTTGATATCAACAGGCCACCGTGTAAGAGTGTAATTGTAGACTTATTTACCTCATTCTTTTTACCGAAAAGACAGGTCAGTGTATACACGCCTTCTATGTTCTGCAGTGAAGCTTTCATATAATATTGCTGCATGCGGCTTCCTCCATGGACCTTGAAGCTTAGCGAACTGTGCCAGCTTCTGTATTGCAATTAAGGAAAAATGAGTCCTTCGCGAGCCAAGGGAAACGCACTTTTACGGTCACCGTAAAGCATACACTGCTCAAGGCGTCAACGCACGGGTGCCATTCGCTGGGGACTGCGAAAAAGTCACGTCTCCGAATCCCCAGCCAGCAGGCCTCAATCAAGCGTCTTTCTGTTTTGCATGCACCACTTTGCCCCTGGATCTATTTGTACTTCCGGTGCCTACTATGTCGCTGAATCTGAAGGATTGCGCTTGAAATTTAAAAAAAGCGAAGTTTGACTTGCATTACTTGCAAAGATAATCAACCTTCTTGCGTCAAATGAAGGAACATAGAGTTTTAAGATAATACTTCAGCAGCCCAAACTGATTATGCTTTGAGCTTTAAATTATATTTGGGTGGTACGTGATTAAAATTATTATTAATATTCATATTATCATATATAAACACCACACACAGACAGAAAGAGGAGCATGCTAGCTATTCGCTCTTGAAAGCGACGCCACGGGCCTATCCGCTCGAAGAAGTGAGAAAGAGGAAGGCACACCACGACACATCATCACCATCGCATATCGCACACAACGTATGCTCACTGTAGACGAGAGCCGAGTCGAGTAGTTGACAAGAACTCCACGTAATACAGCTTTGTGAGCCTCGCGAAGGCGCTGATCTCACCGCCCCGCACTCCCGTTCGACCTTCCAGCTCTGTTTTCCAATCACGGTTACCCTCTTGCGCAGACACACACACACGTGCGCGCGCGGTGTACGCAAGCGATATCCATCGCCGATAGCGTACTCGCAACACGCGGGAGCGCCAAACCACCGCGAACCGATCCACTCTGAGACTTTAAAAAGAAAACTAAAAGACGAAGGAAGAAGAAAAAGAAAACGTCGAACAAGCAATTGGGAACAGGAAAAGAAAAAGAAAGACATGAAGAGTAGCGCCGACAATCACGCAGCGGGCTGGAGCGACCTCCATCGTGCACGCACGTAGCACGCCCTCATCGTTGGCAAGAAAAGAAAAAAAAGAGGTAAAGAAAAGGTAATGAAAACCCTGGGAGGCACAACGTTGAACGCGTGCGCGCGCCATAGTGCCGGCCGGGCGCTTCCCGCGAGCGTATACCGTCGTCTCTCGTGCCGCTCGGCGTCGTGAAGTTTTTTAGCGAGGCCCCGGGGAAATGAGTCGCCGCGCCTCGTTCTGCGGCAGCGGCTGGCCCCCATCGTCCAGGGCGTGCGCGGCTGGCTCGCGGGTGGTGGTGCCGCGCGAGGAGTGCTCGTGAGCGGGGCAGCGCGTCCTCATCGCCGACGAGCTCACGCACACGCAGAAAGCCACGTGCTCGCACGCACGCACGCACGCACGCACGCACTCTCGCGCTGCGGCGCGGCAGTCATCAAGTAGTCATCCGCTAATGACTCGGGCAGGGACCAGTTCCTGCAACCAGAACCCACTTGTAAATTCATTACGGCCATTGTTTCGCAATTAAAAGCGCCGCTGATGAGGGCGGCGGTTCATGGGGGCTTTGCAGGGGGGGGGGGGGGGGGGCATGAGAGAGGGGGGCTCGTCGCAGGGACGGGGGTTTCGGGAGACGTATAGACTTGGGTGGAGAGGCAGCGAGCGGGGAGCGTGCGCGCGTGGAGGAGGAAGAGAGTCTCATCAGCGCAAATGAAGCGCGGGCAAGGGATGAGCGACCTTGTATCCTTCGGTAACGCTCCGACAGCTCCACAGCCGGCGTCTCTGCTGCTCTGCCTCACTCTCTGTACGTGATTCCCAATACGCCGGTGGCAGCCTCAGGCGCAAAACGAAAGAAAGAGTCTAGGAGTAAACTGCGCGAAGAAAAAAAAGGAAGAGGCGAAAGGCGCCGAGAGCAATAACACGGCGAGTGCTCACGACGCCATCTGTCTCGGTAGGAGTCGAGGGCACGACGATGTGTTCGCGGGAAGGGCCAACCTGTAGCCGTACGAGACGACGGCGGGGCAAAGAGCAGCTGGTCTCGCATCGGCGTGCCACATCCGCAGGGCGAGGTGCGCGTCAATGTATCAGAGTGGTCAGTAATGCGACGGAATAGTCCACGAGTCAGCCGCGTTGGCTTCCCCGCGAAATTAGGACGCACCAGTTCGTGCATACGTCCTCGGTCAAGAGAGCAGTTGCATCCTGGTGGTGCTTCTTTCTAGCAGGGTAGTTTATTGCTACTGCGTTGCCTAGAAATACTGGAGGACATTGTATTGTTCGTATACATACCTATGTTACTCTTTCCAAAAAGTCTGCGGCCACAGCACGCGTAACCGTTGCCGTCGATTGGTCTGTTTTTTTGGACGGTGTTAGCGGTGTCAGTTTGGTAGCGGCACTGTTGTCGCAAGAAGTTGACATACAGGGCGAAGTAAATAATTCATACAGCAAGAATACTTGAAGCAAACTAGCCATGCATTGATTTCATTATCGCACAAGAAAGCGGATATCCGGACGTGAATGTCACATGATGGTGGCCAGCGTGCTCTTATACATATGCAAAGATAAGCTCTTTACTGTGGCGAATAAACTAGTTGTGCGCGTTACTCCATCGCTATCGGTTGTCATTTCTTGAGTTACGTCTGATGATGTACTGGTGGCAAGGAGCGACTCATTGGTTCGAGGACGCTGGACCAGCAGCGCTTGGGAGATTACAAGAAGGGAGACAAACTGAATCTCATGTGTAACCTTGTCTTCGGGGCTGTCTGGGGTACGCCCAAAGACTTGCCTAAAGCCTTCCGCGAACACTATGTAGATGTTGACGCTGGCTCTCCGATCAGAGGGATCTGCGGCATTAAGAAAAAATTATGACAGAACTTAGCTCCCGATCAGTGTCGACGCTAATGCGAATAGCAAACCAGTATTGTAGTGAGAGACTATATTCCTGAAGTCACGTTTATTTAACACGTGTATAGTGTTGATGCTGATATTTTGGTTGCTTCGGCTTCATAACACATACTCCGTATCGCCCAATCTTGCTATGGCACTCGCTTGACAAGGTCGCCAATGAGCATGGAAGCACGACTGCTGTATGACGCCGACGCAGTGACGATGGAATGACGATGATGGCATGATATCGATGTAACGATAAATGAGTATAACGACGATGGCATGACCACAATGAGATGTGGATTCTTAAATTATGACTCTGATATAACGTCGAAGACGACATGAAGATAATCAAATGACGACGATCGTCTGACGACGATGATATGACAATGGTGGCATAGTAACAATTGATTGATAATACCATGATTACGATAGAATGACGAACAAGGAATGCCGTCTGTGGATCGACGAAGATGCTATGACGACGACGGCATGAAGAAAATGACATGACAATGCTCAAGTGATGACGATGGTAAAATGAAAACGCGATGACGATAGCATGACGATAACAGCATGACGACAACGGAATGACGAGAGTCTGATGTCGAATTTGCAATGATGGCGACGGAACCACAGGGGTGACATCCCGACGAAGGTATGACCACGAATGCAGGACGAAGACTGCATGGCGACGATGCAGTGACGACGGCGGCAGACAACTACACGAGGATAACGGTATCACGGCGAGTGTACTGCGACAATGGCGTGAAGATGACTTTATGTCACGAAATCTGTATGACGGCGATGACGTGACGACAACGGCATGACGAGAGTCAGGCGACGGAGCTGGAGTGAGATTTATGGCACGACCCCGACGGATTACGACGAGGTTCTGACAATGGAGGCAAGATAACGACTGTTTAACGAAGATGGCTTGACACGGGCAGTATACTCAAGATTGAATGAATGCAATATGATCCCAATACAAGAACGAAGAAAGACTGACGTAGATCAAACGACCAAGGTGGTATGATGACGATGGTATGACGGCAACGGGATATCACTGTTGAAGTGAACATTGATAAATTGAAATGAAGTGAACAAGGATAAAGAGACAGCCTGACCATGACGGCATGACAGCGATTGTGTAACGACAATGGCGTGATGACAAAGCTGGACTGACGGCGATGCGACCACCACGACCTCCATCACGCCCCCGAACACATACATTGTTGCCCAAGCTATTGGACGTAGTCGACCACTGGGTCAGAGTAGAAGGCATGACGATGACTGCTTGACGATAGTCAGATCACGAAGCTTGAATGGCGACGTTTGCACGACCCCGACGGCATCACTATAAATGTCGGTGTGAGAACGAATGCCTGACAACTGTATGACAATGCTCTGACGATGACGGAATGACGACTGTTGGACGACAAAACTGAACCGGCGATGCAACCATCACGACGGCATCACGACCACGAGGCCAGTGGCCCAAGCTATCAGACGCTTTGCGCTTTGTGTGTCTTCTCTCCCGTCCGTGTCGTTTTTTTGTAGCGCAATATAATTTAAGCAATGGATTACCAACTTGCCCGGAATGCTGCTCTCTATCAGACAATTTGCGGCACTGGATCGTGGTAGAAGGCGTAACAATGATGCCATGACGAGAGTAAGATCATGGAGCTGGAATGGCAACAACGGAACGACCATGATGGCATAGATAGATAGATAGATAGATAGATAGATAGATAGATAGATAGATAGATAGATAGATAGATAGATAGATAGATAGATAGATAGATAGATAGATAGATAGATAGATAGATAGATAGATAGATAGATAGATAGATAGATAGATAGATAGATAGATAGATAGATAGATAGATAGATAGATACTCGAAACGGCTGAAGTAGGCAATGAATGCGATTTTCATTAAAAATTCCAATAATCACTTCAACACTGTGCAGTTTAGCCATGCATGCCCTTCTTGTGGTTTGCGCGCGCGTGAGGGCCCCCGTTCGTTGAAACGCGACAAGTTTTTCTTATGCCGCTGTAAACCTTCTGTACATATTGCGGCAGAATTCGAGGATAACTAGCAGTATAATTGAGATAAAAATAACCGCAGACACCCAACGCTAAATAGATCGGATGAGCATTGAGTGCCTTCACTGACTTACTAAAACGCAAGCAGACACAATAGATAGCGACGATGAACAAGTCTTCGCCCTTTCATTTAAGGCAGCCAGACTTTACTGGCCGGAGTGACGACTACGAAATGGACCTTGGTGGCTAGTCGAATGCTATATAGCTACACATGTTCAGTGGCAGGCATGCAGATTTCCGGCTGAGCCCAGAAAAAAAAAAGAGCACATTCAGCGATTCCTTCGGCTCTAAGCACGTTTACTACAATGCAAACTGTCTGCTAGCCGGGCTTGTTGGTAGAACGACACAATATGGCAAACAGCGCAAAATACGGACAAATGAATAGGGGAACAGACGACAAGTACGTAGTCATGGTATTGACTGCGTAAGCAGCATTCTCACACATTGAAAACGACCATCTTGCTTTTGCTCACTTCCTTATTGCTCAACTAATCGGGTGGCTCAAATAGCTGCCTTGATGGAGACTTTAGATCAAATAGTAGAAGAGGATGAGGGGGTCACTGTCTTCACAGACGCTTCGTTACCCAAGTTTTCATCGAAAGCCACGCTGGCAGTTACGAAGCGGGATGTGCTCGTAACCTGCGCGCCCAACAAGGCGTCTTTTCCGGAGGTGGCAGAAGAGGCTGCGATAGCGATAGCACTCGCGCAGCCCAAGGTGGAAAGAATTGTCACTGACTCGCAAAAGGCGTGTAACAGCTACAGAAAGGGGTGGGTGTCTCTTGCGGCACTAGATATTCTCAAGAATAAACACGACGTACCTGAAAGTAAAGTTGAGTTGATATGGACACCGGCTCACTCTGGGTTAGAGGGCAACGAACTTTCCCACCAGTTCGCCCGAGATATGGAACACTGGGTAGAGGAAGGTGAGACACAGTCCATAATCAGTTATAGGGACATTACGAACCATTACAAGACGGAGAGGCGCCGTTACGCCGATCCTCACAAATCGCTTAACTGAGAACAGCAAGCGATCTACAGGCAGATACAGGCAGGATCCTTCCTGCACCCTTACCTTCGAAACCAGATGTACCCGGAAAGGTACGAGAAGGAATGTAATTTCTGCAAGACTCAGTTAGGCACGCTCCTACACGTCATTGGAGTATGCGATTTCGTCAGGGCAATCCCCCCACCTCTTACCTGCCCCACTACCCTACCCCATCTCTCATCCACCCTTACCGAGCGATGGCAGATCTTGCTAACCAGCCCCGCCTTGGAAGACCAGCTCATCCTGATCTCCAGGAGCCAGGCAGCTAGGGAAGCATATGGGTCCCATGAAGAGGGAACCACTTCCATCGACAGCGTCTATAAGAAGATGTCGAGCTCGGCTCAATAAAGTTCTATCTATCTATCTATCTATCTATCTATCTATCTATCTATCTATCTATCTATCTATCTATCTATCTATCTATCTATCTATCTATCTATCTATCTATCTATCTATCTATCTATCTATCTATCTATCTATCTATCTATCTATCTATCTATCTATCTATCTATCTATCTATCTATCTATCTATCTATCTATCTATCTATCTATCTATCTATCTATCTATCTATCTATCTATCTATCTATCTATCTATCTATCTATCTATCTATCTATCTATCTATCTATCTATCTATCTATCTATCTATCTATCTATCTATCTATCTATCTATCTATCTATCTATCTATCTATCTATCTATCTATCTATCTATCTATCTATCTATCTATCTATCTATCTATCTATCTATCTATCTATCTAACTGACACACTGCGAGGGAATGACAGGGAAGTCAGCAGTTATAGGGCGCTTGCTTCAGGGGTTGAGGTCAAAGAATAGTTTGTTAATTTGAAATACTAAATTATACCTAAATGGCAATTGAAAACCACCTGATTCTTCGAGCATTCTCCATTGTGGGTATGTGTAATGTTTCAGGCTTGTAATTATCGTTGACGTCCACGCGTCTTTTGTGTCATCGACGCTCTTTTCACGTAAGTGACGAAGACTTGAACGCCAACACCCTGCCATTTTGTCAAGGACAACTTCGGTACGATGCATGTGATGCCGTCTTCACCTTGTATACTGTATTGCTGTTCTGGCCTGTCTCAGATACATGCACTGACGCTACCACTCTCAGATTCTATGTGGAGCGCATTATACCTGCACTAATTCCTCATTACAGTTGCTGCACTCTTTTAGGGTATGCCTGGAAGCCCGGTACCGCGTTTTTGCAATCTTTATTGGAAGTTTACGTTGTGAATCCCTGTGCGACTGGACGACTATTCTACCTGTCGAACATGTATATCTTGGACTATCTCACTGTTTTCTCTGACGTCTTGTTTAGCGATTATTTTCTTCCCTAATGCTCAACTTAATTTCATTTGTGCAATGTTGCAGCTACGTCTAGTCAAGTCAATTGAAATAAATCAATCAATCAAGCAAAAACCAATTAATTAATTAATTAACAACTCACTTATTATTAGTTACTTAAGTAAATCATTGATCAACCTTTACATCGATACAACAGTAGTGCCACAAAGGGGAATATGCAGGAGGTCCCAGCATCAAACTAATGCGCGCAAGCTCATTTATTAATATACTGATACATCATTATACCGAACAAATGAAAATAATAAAGTGAGGATGTTAGCAGTTACAGTATCAGCACCAGAAATGCCCGTGGTTAGCGTGAACATTATTATGAAACACGAACAATTGAAGTTTTACTAGAGCTCAGGAAATAAATATTCCGCAAAAGCCTTTTTACGCTTCGCTTAAATGTACGAATAGGCATTATTTCCTTAAATCGTGGTGCAAATATATTTCATAACGAACTCGATGAAAAACATATTGCTCATTTTTCTCTAATTGGTATTAATTATATGTATTAATTATTGGTAATGGTATTAATTGGTATATCATTGGTGTTGGCCGTATCAAATTATTACAGAACGAAAATGAAGTTCTATCAGGATTAGCTAACATGAAAATCGGAAAATGGTCGATTGTAAGTGCGCGATCAATACCATTAAAAAATAGCCCATTAGACATGTAGCTCTGAGATAGGCAAAGTGTTTAGCCGGACGAAAATGAGATGAGACGGCGTGGTCGCAATGGTTGGTTGGTAAAAACATTTATTGAGTGTCCTGCAGATTGATGACCCTGGCTCAAGTCTCCTACGTCGGGACGCCCAGGCCTTGCTTGGTCACCGCTACGCGGTCCTGTTGCACGGCTCAGATTTGGTCAGCGAGCGTGGAACTGTGCAGGGCATCGGCCCACCTCGCCGAGAGGACATCGGGATTAATGGCTTTATATTTGCCTCACATTCCCAGAGCATGTGTTTTAGTGTAGCAGGTTCTAAACCACAAACCTTGCAGGTGCTGTCGTGATAGATCGCAGGGAAGAATCTGATGTGCTAGCGGGTTTGGTCAAGTCACATAGCAGAAAAACTAACGCACATTGTTTGTTTGCTGGAAGGCATGTGCTCCAAGTATCGCGTTTGAATCACTGGGCACTGTGTGTCATCGGTGGCACGGGCTGTCTCGGTTTGCAATGTATCTGGTACCGATTTGCGCTATGTCCCGGACCGACCAAGTGTGTGAAACATCACCAACAGCAGCCAGCATCCACCAACTGCGAAACGGGTGGAATGCGCAAAGAAAGCTTCGCCTTAAAAAAAAAAAAAACTAACGGTAGTTTCTCGGTTGTTACTGAAAAAGATTTAGCTGAAGGATCCGTTGAAGAAGGTGGAAGCGTGTGTGTGTGCGTGCGTGCGTGTGTGTGTGTGTGTGTTTTGCTACGCCATTTCCCTCCTAATAGACTAAGACGCTAGGAGTTACGAAAATTACTACACGGAATGCTGAGTAAACTGGGAAAACACAAAACAGTTTAAACGTGTACTTCTGAGCAACTTCAGCTCTGTGCTATGCGCGTTAGGCGATTTTATTCGCATTATTGCGTCCATATACGTATCGCATCAACAAGCGTTATTGCTACTAGCATTTTGGCCGCAAATATGTATACCCACGAGGTCTTAATGGGGAGCAGCTGCGATGAAAGAATTCGCCGGGAGGCTCCTCAAATAGAATAGATTTCCTAATTAACACCAACTACACAAAGGAGTAGAATTCTTATTGTGTGTTGGCTGGGGAATACATGAATGAAACAGAATACGTGACTCTTGGAACGGATGAGCTGCAGCCGTATGATATTAGTTGCCTGTCGAACGCAGTCAGACGCTTTAAAAAAACGTCCACGAAGAGAGCAACGGTCGGGAGACACTTTTTACTGCCGTATTCTACTTCTCGGTGTGGCTCAACAGGTTTAATAGCTATCTTAACCACGCAACCCTTTCTGAAACTAAGTAATATAGGTTGGAAGCTTTGTTTTCTTTCCCTTCTTCATTTTTTTTTGCTAGAAAAGAAATTGACGTGGCGCTGCCTAACATATGCATAACCTCCGCCCGATACATGTCAGTGGAAGCGGGCGAACTTTACAGTTTCCTCATTGCCCACCTTTTCTCTTCTTACCATTCCCTCTGTGCACAGTAGTAAGCTGTTTAGTACCAGCGTGTGCGTTTGCTGTAGCGTGCTCTGTGCGTTTACTCTAATAAATTATCTCTCTCTTGATCGTTGAAGATCGAGTGCTAAATACCGGAGGTGACGTTTCACATACTCGAATTAAGCTAGTAGGATCGTGTACTATCGCTATGGAATTGCACGAACTAGTTTGCACTATAGACATATGCGAAGTTAATTAATACATTAATATACGGGGAATGGAAAAGAAAAACGAAACGAAAGTTTTAATCGAGCGTTAGTTTCGTTGTTTTAGTCATCAGCCCTACTTAACTATTAAGAACGCCATAATGGAGGGCAGCGGATTGATTCTGACGAGCAGGAGTTCCTTAATGTGCACCCATTGCTCAATACACGAGCCATCTTGCGTTTCGCCATCGAGATGCGGCCGCTGCGGCCGGGTATCGAACTCGCAACCTCTTCCTCAGAAACATACAGAACGCCACAGGGACAGAGCCACCAGAGAAGAAGATCGTCGCTGACTCCATAGGCGCACTCGCAGCAGCGTCCATCCCTTCTTGCGCGTTTTGCATAAATTAGTTTGGAGTAATCACGATCACTTCATCGCGCCTGCTGCTCGAGCGGTTATGTACTGCGTGGTGAGCACTCTTCCGAGCTCTTTCTGCGAATGCGTGGATCGATCACAAATTGCGCTCTCGCTGTTCATTACGGATTTGCGTTAATTCCTATTTCTCTTCCCTTTTCCTGCGTCAGCCCTTTCTTTTTTTTTTGTTCGTTCCGTGCTCAAATTAAGCGCGAAGATTAGAACCACGAGAGAGACGCAAATCCAGCGAGCGCGTCCATTCATTCCCAGCCGTGGCAGAGGCACGCAAGCACTGCTGCAAATTCGAGCTGCCGTCTTCTCCACTCAACTCCCCCCCCCCCTCCTCCCCTCCTCGCTACCACCGCCATCGTTCCCGTAGCCTCCGCAGGCCTTGCCGCGTCCGCAACTCTAGCAGCGAGTGCAATCAGTTGTTCGCTGATTAATGGACGCCCGTTTCCAGCTTGTTAATTCCGCTCTCGTGAAGATTAAGTGCGCGCCGCGGCCGCTGCAGCCTCATTACGCAATGCGCTGGGACGGGCCCGAGTGCGGACCTCTGACCCCATCCCCCGGGCTGACGAAAAGATCCCTTCGCTTCCCTCCTGCTCGGTCCGCTGGACGGGTTTCCGACCGGACTCCGGAGTCCGTGGAACGGACGCCGGTGTCGCAGTACTGTTTGTTTCGCCTCCGTTATTTGAAATGGCAGTGTCATGACGAGCACACGACAAGCGAGGTGTGAAGGCGTTCATCTTGTTTATTCTAGTCGTTTTTTTTTCTTCGTGGTCTAGCAACATTAGATGCGTAATTCTGACCTCCTAAGGCGAAACCTGACTCCTCTTTGCATGTGCCGAAAATGGCGAAACCCGACCGAAAGGTTAATTATTCGTTTCATACGGTGCGTGACGTTACTCGTGGAAGATTTCCGACGAACGACGTTTCAAACAGCCGTCAATGAAATTGATCGCTTTACTACACGACCTGGTAAGGAAAGAACTAAGCGAGAGCATGCCGCTTTCTGACCACATGTGTAGATGTCTAACAACATTATGTCGGCGTGTCACTAAATATGATTAATAAAACAACGCTCAGTGAACGTAGCGTATACTAAGAGACTGAACATCTTCAGGAACTTCAATACATAATAACGGCTTTCATCATCTTTGAAGTGACCAGGTGTTCTGCAGGCTGCCGCATGTCATGAACATGTTCGTTTTTCAGATCGTAAGACGTAGTCAGGAAACACGTAGTTATAAAAGCACTCTTCTGCACTACACATTCGTTTCATTTTACAGTAACAGATGAACAAATTTCACACACAGGTAAGGCATGGTGTGAGAGCAGTACTCAATGTTCCAGCCCGCTCATACAAGTGTTTCCAAGTGCAACTTAAACTTTATTTTATTTATTTCATGATATCGGAAACGCTGGCAACTTTCAACGCCCGCTTTTCACATTTCATTGTTCAATAAGTTCGCAGACAAGACATAAAATTAAATCAGAGAACAAAAGCACACAATGACGACCGATTAGCGTCAGTGCGCTTGCACTGACCAGCAATTTAGTGGGCGCGAGAAGGCAGTTGGTACGATGTGCACATGAATGTGTAGAAAAAAGAAAAGGGATCGAAGAAAACAAAACAGTGCACAAATAGACAATCGACCACAAATCAGTTGAAACAGTTTTCTTTATGAAAAAAAGACAAATCTGAAAACAAAAGTCAGAAATGCGATCATTTCCTAAATTTAGGCATAGTACGGCGTTGAACAATCAGTGGAACATTCGTGGCACCAGATTCACCGCGGCACTCGCGCTAGACATCTTTGCCGGCGAACGACTTTAAAAGGAAGAGATTCTATGGTGACGATGGCTGGACTCTGACATCGGACGAGGTGGGCTTTGCTTGGTCAGGTACAGATAACGATCAGACGTTGTGTTTACAAAGCAATATGTGTATTTTACTGGATGTGAAGACTTTGATAACATCTGCTCCGTGTGAATCTCCGTTTGAATCTCTGACGTTCCGATGCATGCCTTCTGCTGATATGCAATCCAGACCGACAGCATGACTTTTTCTAGATCGGTGGAGCATTCGATATAGGTCTTCTTTAGTTATTCGGGGAATAAATGCCGAATCTGTTACTGAACACTGAACTAAGAGCATTGTCAAAACCAACAGGATCAGTGGGTTCATCGTTGTCAGCGCAAACCGAAGAAAAAAATTGTTGGAGCTTTCCTCCACACTCTTATTAATAGTCCTAAAACTTTTTATTATCGGGTCCAAATACGTACCTGGATAAGAGCCTCTACGCTCTTTTACCAGGGACTGCATCTTAGCGGGTTTTTAACGCAAGGATAATAATAATAATAATAATAATAATAATAATAATAATAATAATAATAATAATAATAATAATAATAATAATAATAATAATAATAATAATAATAATAATAATAATAATAATCTTTATTACAAATAATCAATCTGGACATATAATTTTGCTAGGTCTGCCGAAGCCTTCTGTGGGCTTGTATGGCAGAAACCTGGCAGTCAGGGCAATGCATTATATAACCTTATTACCGACAAACCAAACGTCAAACTAAAAAAAAAACAGAAAAAAAACATGTCACAGGTTCCACAGGTAAACTTGCCCAGTAACCAACATTTAATGTTCACATGAAAACACGTAGAACACAACAACCATTAAAACTGAGTAAACATGGCACAACATGTAAACAAAGTTACAACCTATCGAGAAAAAAAAAAAACGAACGGGAAAACAGCGTGGACAACAGCCTTTCATTCATTTTGGCAAAGATCACACTACAACAAAATAGACTTTATAAATGTGAAAACTATTCTATCATTGCCTTGAGGTACTTTTCTAACCCCGAAAAATTTGTCGGTCCGGTATTGCACTGGGAAGGTTATTAAACAGGTGAGGAATATAGTACCTTCTTTGTCCTTTTCCTTAACGAGTTCTTGTCCGAGGAATTGAATATCTGGGATGTCTACGCAAAGCAAAACTTTTATGGACAGGTTCTCGGAAAGCATTGCTCCAGAAATAACACATCACAATTGTCGAACGAAACAAAGACTCAAAATCGGAGATTTCTAAGTCTCGAAATAATTTATCCGTAGTTTTGGTTTGCGCAACGCTTTTTAGTATGCTTTTTAATAAGCGGTCAATATTATGTTTCCAAAATCAGGTTCAAATAAAAAAAAACAGCAAGTGCCGTACCGTATATGCGAGTAACCTAAAAGCATGCGCTATGACTTTTTTGATATTGGTAGGCGCATAACTCCTTATGCGGTAAAGGACACATGCAACATTACGCAATCGCGCCAAATTCGAGCCATTTGAATATTCTAAGATAAGTCAGTCTCAAAGTATACTCCAAGGTACTTGACACTATCCGCATATTGTACTGGGGCACAAACAAAATCTAAGCAATCAGGACCGCGAAGAAAGACCTGTTGACTTGTTACAAGAGTCTTTAACGGATTTCTGAAACATACTCATCGAGTTTTCCGACCACTGACTACATACGGTTTTTTCGAAACCAGTTATCACATTTTTTATGTCGCTTTAAAGTAAAGCGACATCTGCCTCGTACTACAAGTGCTTAGAAACAAGCAGCGTATCATTTGCATACTGCAAAATCGTACATGAAGTAGTTACCTGTGCCAAGTCACAAACGTACAAATTTAAAAGAAGAGGAGACAAAACAAAAGCCTGTGGAACCCCTGATTTAAGAAACCACGAAGAACTCATTTGGTCGCCAATACATACAATCCGAGACCAATTTGCCAGGTTGTTTTGTATAAATGCATGGAAATGCACCCGAAAACCGTAATTGTGTAGTTTAGCACATAGAATACTGTAGCTTACCGAATCGAAAGCCTTAGATATATACAAAAAAGCCCACAGGCTACCTGGTTTATGTCAGTGTTTAAGTTAAAATGTTTGATATAGAAGATCCGACAGTTCTTCAAATAGTGCATGCGTGCTTGAACCAGGCACGAAGCCATACTGGGAAGATGATAAGATGTTATGTTTTAAAACGAACCGCTCAATCGTTTCAAGCACATGTCTTGTCAACAAGGGTGGTTGCTTGAGCTAGTTGGTAATTCATGATCGAAAATAACGTGCAGCGCGAAAGACAAGGACTGCGAAGACGACATAAACAGCGCTGTGTATGTCGTTTTCGCAGTCCTTGTCTTTCGCGCTGTACGTTATTTTTGATCTTGCAAACAGTTGCGCTAAGAAAGGAACAACAGAGGTGGGGCGATAGTTCTCTGGCTTCGATGCATCTCCGTCTTTAAATATCGGTTTCACGCGCGCTCTCTTTAGTGCATCTAGCATTATGGAAGTATCAAGGATTCTATTAAAGAAAATAAGAAGCGGATCGGCCAGAACTACTACTACTACTACTACTACTACTACTACTACTACTACTACTACTACTAATAATAATAATAATAATAATAATAATAAGAAACAATATCCTATGGCTTCGTTTCATGTTGCACACTGCAAAGACCAAAAAGCAACCTTTCACGGGAGCACGGACTGCCCACGCGTTCGCTTGCGCCGGTGGTGGCCAACCGAGTGACCGCCGTTGCGCCACACGCGGAACAGGTCGACGTCGCGCTAAGCCGCCGCATCGCCACCGCTCAAAGGTGTCCTCCGGAGTCCGCGCGCGTCGCGTCGCCGTCCGCTAGAAAGAGCGGCGCCCCCGCGGCAGCGGCGAAGCGACCGCGCACTTTCGCAACCAGACCCAGCGCGGTGGGTAAGAGCATCGGACACGCCGCGCTCGTCGCGCTGCGGTCACATTGCGTGCCCCTGTCACCGCAGAGGGCGCGACCTCTGCGGAAGATTAGTTACGTACTTGAGCCGGCAGGGCGGCGTATCGAAGGCACCTCATGAGCAAAAAAGAAAGAAAGTAAACGATGTTTCTACAGCTATATATGCCACAGGAATGCACAGAACTGCGGAGAGAAAGGTTTTTAACGCGACGACAGCCGTATATAGTCTCTGCAGCAGGATATGGGGCGCTGTGGAATGCTGCTGCTGCTGCTGCTATTGGCAGTTAGGGTCGTCGCTGTAGGCCTCGATGATCCTCGTCGCGGCAAAATTGGCGCTACAACTACGCATGCCCCGTCAGGTCACTTTATTTGTCTATTGCCGCTGCCAAGGGGATGCAATGTGACTAACGCGTGTACGATCCTGAGTGATATATATATACATATATATATATATATATATATATATATATATATATATATATATATATATATATATATATATATATATATATATATATATATATATATATGTATATATATATATTGTGAGCATTATTCATACGCTTCATATTCTCACCTGTACATACTCATCATCACCGTTTTGGGGCCTGGTGGTGGGGCTCTGTCTCGGGAGAATAAAGAAGAGACTGGCTGCCTAAACCTCGTCTCACAAGTGGTGGAGTGTGCTGTCTGGTCCCTTCGCCCTCTCGCTCCCGGTCTCTCTCCAGGTTCACCTACGCTACATCCCTGGAGCTCCGCTCGGGTCGCCGCCTCTACCTCCTGCACTCGACAATGTCGCAAGACCAGCAGACCAGTACCTCGACATCCACCTTGCCGACTCCTGCGGGAACCCCTTCTTGGACAGTCACCACCCCTCAGAAGGATCCACCGGTATTTGCTGGGCTTCCAGGTGACGACGTTGAAGACTGGTTGGAGCTATACGAGCGCGTGAGTGACTTCAACCACTGGAACGAATCAGCAAAACTTGCTCACGTCGCCTTCTACCTAACCGCAGTTGCGAAAACATGGTTTTACAATCATGAGCTCGATTTGGTCAACTGGAGCATCTTTAAACACCAGCTACGCCAGATTTTCGCGAACTCGTCTGTCCGCTCCGATATCGCTAAGAAGAAGCTTGCTGAGCGTGTACAGCACTCAGGCGAGTCCTACACTTCGTACATAGAGGATGTCCTCGCCCTCTGCCGCCGCGTGAACACCTCGATGGCAGAGAGTGACCGTGTACGCCACCTGCTCAAGGGTATTGGGACTGCGGCATTCAATGCTCTTGTAGTGCTGAATCCCACTACCGTCGCCGACATCATCAGTACGTGTCAGCGTCTCGATGACCTTCATATGCTCCGCTTGCACCCTGACACATCTGATTTCAAGGCGTCCAACGACAGCGAGCTACGTGCTTTGATTCGCTCCATCATCCGTGAGGAACTGCACGCCCAAGCTTCGTCCAACCCTCCTGAGGTCCATCTGACGCCTCCTGGTGGCGGCCTACGCCATATCGTGAGGGAAGAGCTAGCTGCAGTGACCTGCCCGCAAATCACGAGCCCGCACCCTATCCATACGCCAACGTACGCTCAGGTTGCCTCTATAGCGCCACCCCCCCAGCAGCCACCACAACACGCACCTGCACCGCACATGTCCCTGAATCCTCTCACTGCAAGACCATCGCCTGTTCCGCCTTATAACACATGGAGCCCACCTCGACCGGTTTGTTACTACTGCGGCATCCGTGGCCACATTTCCAGGTTTTGCCGACGCCGTCAGCAAGATGAAAGACGTGGCTATGACGGCTTTGAAAGGGATCAGTTTTCTGGCCCTGTACCACGACGTCGGCGTACTGACTACGTTTATTATCCACCACGTTCCCCATCTCCACAGGACTTCAACACTGCCAGTTCATCGCGTTTCCCGCGTCGTCGCTCTCCATCACCGCTGCGGCGCTCTTCTTCCCCTCTACGACCGGCTACTTCGTCCTCCGATCACCGCCCGGAAAACTAAATGGTGCAGCTTCAGGAGGGGAAGCTGCATCTTTTGGACAACGTGAAATGCCTCCGGAGCGCCCGTCAAATGTACTTTTGGTGTTTGTTGAAGGTGTCCGAATTGAAGCCTTGGTTGACACAGGTGCATCGCTTTCCGTTATTAGTGCTGACTTGTGTTCTCGATTGCGAAAAGTGAAGACACCGTATAATGGCCCTCCCCTTCGTTGTGCTAATGCAGTTCTTGTTCAGCCCTCCAGTGTTTGCACTGCGCGCGTTTTCATTGATGGCATCCTCCACCACATTCAGTTCGTCGTGCTGTCTTCGTGCACTTACGCGATGATTTTGGGATGGGACTTCCTGTCCTCCGCCTCAGCTTTAATCTCTTGCCGTCAGCGAACTATTCATATGACAGACACTGAATCTTCGTCCTCTGTCAATGATCACAGCCTGCGTTTTGTCACGTCTACCGACTGTTTCATTCCCGCGGGCACTGAGCATATTCTGACGCTGACTTCCGACACTATTATTAATGGTGATGTGTTCCTTGCACCGAGTGGTTACTGCATTTCTGGTGGGCTTAGCCTTACTCCTAGCCTAGTACGGTTTCAGGACGGTAGAGCCTCAGTCGCTGTTCATAACCCTACTTCTTCGCCAGTTGTGCTCTCCCAGGGCTCTACTGTGACATGCTTTACTGACACCGAACCTCTTTCGCTGGTACCGCTTCACACCGAATCACCACCTTTGTCTACCACAACTGATTATCACACTGCTGCCGCTGCTTTAACGGCCGCGATAAATCCCGATTTGACCACTGCGCAGAAAGAAGACCTTCTGGCACTCCTGCACAAACACAGAGCCTTATTTGACGTCCACTCCAAGCTTCTGGGGCGCACTTCCGTCGCAGTACATCGCATCGAAACCGAAGGCAGTTCGGTTGTACGCCGCCGCCCGTATCGCGTGTCTTCCGCAGAACGGAAAATCATTGCGGATAACGTTGATGACATGCTCAAAAGAGACATCATTCGGCCATCCTCCAGTTCTTGGTCGTCTCCTGTCGTGCTGGTTCGCAAGAAAGACGGCTCCGTACGATTCTGCGTCGATTATCGAGCCCTTAATAAGATCACGCGCAAAGACGTATATCCGATGCCAAGAATTGACGATGCCATTGACTCCCTCCAGGGTGCAGAATATTTCTCTAGTCTAGACCTCCGATCCGGATACTGGCAAATCCCCATGCACGAAGCGGACAAGGACAAGACAGCCTTTGCAACGCCAGACGGACTTTACGAGTTTAACGTCATGCCATTCGGTTTATGTAATGCCCCTGCAACATTTGAACGCATGATCGACACAGTTTTACGTGGCCTTAAGTGGAAGACCTGTCTGTGCTATTTAGATGACATCGTTATCTTTTCTACAACTTTTAGTCAGCACCTTGAGCGCTTGGACGAAGTTTTCACTTGCATTTCCAACGCTGGACTCCAACTCAACACAACGAAATGCCATTTTGCCAGAAAGCACATCAAAGTATTGGGCCATCTTATCAGCAAAGATGGCATTCGACCGGATCCCGAAAAGGTTGCTGCCGTGCATCGCTTCCCTCGCCCTGAAAATCAAAAGCAATTACGAAGTTTCTTAGGCCTGGCATCCTACTTCCGCCGCTTCATCAGTCATTTTGCAGCCATGGCGTCGCCGCTACACAAGTTGCTCACGTCGGGCTCTGCTTTCCCTTGGACAGATGAATGCGAACTTTCTTTCCAAGCCCTCAAGCAGGCATTAACCAGCGACCCTGTCCTCTGTCACTTCGATGACAACGCACCGACTTGCTTGCACACCGACGCTAGTGGCCATGGGATCGGTGCTGTACTTTTACAGCGTGATACCACCTCACGAGAGAGAGTTGTTGCCTATGCCAGTCGCGCACTAACACCTGCCGAAACGAATTACTCGATCACAGAACAGGAATGTCTCGCAGTAGTTTGGGCGGTCCAAAAATTTCGACCATATCTTTACGGACGCCATTTCACGGTCATAACCGACCACCACGCCTTATGCTGGTTGTCGTCAATCAAAAATTTGTCCGGACGACTTGGTCGCTGGGTGATACGATTACAAGAGTACGACTTTGACGTTGTCTACAAGTCTGGGAAAAAGCATCAAGATGCCGACGCTCTCTCTCGCTGCCCGCTGCCATTATTAGCTTCGAGTACACCTCTCCATTGCTCGCCAATTGATGATGAGACTAAGTCGTCACTCCCGTTATTACCTCTCATGGTTACTGACACGTTATCTTCCAATCACCTCACTCACCTCGCCTCGTGTCAACGTTCTGACCCCTACTGCGACAGCATCATCCAACGCCTGTGCGGAACTACATCTGCACCAAATGCCAGATTACGTCGACAACTGCGACTATTTAAGCTTGACAACGATGTGCTGTACCGCTACATATACAACTCCGACGGACACAGCTGGGTACCTATTCTTCCACGCTCGATGCGCACACAAGTGCTTGAAGCCTTGCACGACGACCCATCTGCTGGCCATTTGGGATTCCACAAAACATACCACCGCGTTAGGAGCCGTTTCTTTTGGCCAGGCATGTCTACCTTTGTGGCCAAGTACGTCGCTTCTTGCGTTCAGTGCCAACGGCGGAAACGACCGACTTCGCCTCCTGCTGGGCTTTTACAGCCCATCCCATGTCCCGAGACACCGTTTGCCACCGTTGGGATAGACCTAGTCGGCCCTCTGCCCATAACGCCAGCGGGTCATCGATGGGTCGTGACAGCTGTTGACCAGCTCACACGTTACGCAGAGACCGCTCCTCTACGCTCTAGTTCAGCCTCCGACATCGCCACCTTCTTTCTAGATGCCATTGTGCTGCGCCATGGTGCCCCTCGTGTGCTGTTAAGCGACCGCGGCAAGACGTTCATGTCAGCAATGCTCGCAGAAGTACTCGGAGCTTGTGGCACACTTCATAAGACGACATCCGCATATCACCCACAAACAAATGGCTTAACCGAGCGATTTCATCGCACACTGATAGACATGATATCGATGTATATCGGGCCAAACCACGATAATTGGGACAAACTTTTACCTTTCGTGACTTTTGCTCACAACACCGCTATCCAACGAACTACGGGATACTCACCTTTCTACCTAGTTTTCGGCCGTTCACCGACATTCACCATCGACGCCGCTTTCTTCAATGCTCCAACTAACACCTCAGACAGTACGCCCGAACAGTTCGTTTCGAGACTTGAGGAATGCCGTCAACGTGCTCGTTTCAACACAGAAGTCAGCCAGCAAGATCGCAAGCAACGTTACGACATCTCTCGTCGCGACGTCTCCTTTCGTCCCGGAGAAGAAGTGCTTCTTTGGACGCCCATTCGTGCACCCGGTATGTGCGAGAAGTTTGAATCCCGCTTTCTTGGACCCTATATTATTAACGAACAAACGTCCCCCGTGAACTATCGCGTTACTCCCGTAGACGTTTCTTCCGACCATCGTTGTCGTGGTTCGGAGATCGTTCACGTTTCGCGCCTCAAACGATTCGTTCGGCGTTCCCCTCCTGGCTAAGTCGCGGCCTGGCTGGCCGCTTGCGCGTGCGGGGCAATTAGTGTGAGCATTATTCATACGCTTCATATTCTCACCTGTACATACTCATCATCACCGTTTTGGGGCCTGGTGGTGGGGCTCTGTCTCGGGAGAATAAAGAAGAGACTGGCTGCCTAAACCTCGTCTCACAATATATATATATATAGCTTTGACAACAAACACTTCGCTCACAATACAGCGGTTTGCAGCGCGTGTCGTAACCTTAATGGGCCAACAGTGCCAGAGACAATGAGACGGCACCGGATTGAAAGAAGACGAGCGAGGCCCGTGGAAAGGAGGAAAACAGATCGAATGCACGAATCACCAGGAAACAAAAGCAGTGCATATGTAAATTTAATCGCACGCTGCTGTGGCTGGAGGTTAGGTAGTCTTAAAAAAAAAATATTTGGGGTTTTACGTGCCAAAACCACTTTCTGATTATGAGGCACGCCGTAGTGGAGGACTCCGGAAATTTTGACCACCTGGGGTTCTTTAACGTGCACCTAAATCTAAGCACACGGGTGTTTTCGCATTTCGCCCCCATCCAAATGCGGCCGCCGTGGCCGGGATTCGATCCCGCGACCTCGTGCTCAGCAGCCCAACACCAAGAGAGAGAGAGAGAAAGGCAAAGGAAAGACAGGGAGGTTAACCAGAGATTATCTCCGGTTGGCTACCCTGTTCTGGGGGAAGGGAAAGGGGACGCAATAGGTGAGAAAGAAAGAAGGTTAAAAAAAAGGAAAAAAAAAACCTAAGCACACACACGCACGTACACACGAACTATTTCTGTGGGCACTGTCACGCAACCCGCAAAGGCATTCCTAGTCTTACGCAGTGTCACCGTACAGTCCTGCGCCACACAGTGTACTGTCACAATTTGTCAGAAAGTCCCGTGTCTTTCAAGTATCGCAGCAGCGCCTTCGTAGCGGATCGCGCTGATGTTCGCGTAGGCCAGGTTCCAAGGATCTTGTCTTCTGTCATAGGGCGCTTGTCCAGTTTGTCTAAGGTGGCTGAGAGGACAGAGAGCCCAACACCAAAGCCACTGAGCAACCACGGCGGGTGAAAGGTAGTCTTCTTCAGAGGCGTGGCGTGTGTTTGACTGCAAAAGCGACGAAGCCAAGGGGAAGCACCGTCAACGCGACGCTCGATCGCCTCGATGGCGGAGCTAGCGCCGGCTATAGAGCAGCGTACTGCCCTTCACTGCACGCTAGTACGAGTGTGGTGCGCACACAAACTATAAGCACACTAACGTTCGTACTGGGATTGCTATATGTATATGTATGCACCGGTTTCAGCGAAACACGCAGTAAACGTTAAGTCTCACGTTGTCGAACCAACGCCGAAGAGTTCCCCCGTCGGTCTCATTTCGTTGCACCACCGAGGTACAGCGCCTACAATGAGAATGATGGAGCTCTCGATAACGCCAGCGTTGTGAGAAACCTGGCAGCTGCCAGGCCGGTGTTCCTTCTGATACACTTCTGCCCAGCAGCAGTTGGCGTGCGTGCTACCTTGCGTCGACGCGTCGCACTAGTGTGTATAGTTCGAACGGGAAGTTTACTTTGCAGTGCGTCTCACTCGGGCACGCTCTGCCGTGGCGACCGTATCGTTGCCGACGCCACGCCAACAAAGGAAGCTACATTGCCGTAAACCTGTATATCATTTCCCCCTTTGAATTCTGTAGTACATTTTTTTTCCGCCGTATGCTTTACCGCAGTGCCTAACACGGAAGATTCCCGCCATGGGGAGCGGAGCAACCTGGCGTGCAACGTGGGAGGGGAAGGGGAGGGGGGAGGTAGAGGCCGCTTTAGCGCCCGCAGATCAATGAATAACGGCACAATATTTATTGTAAAATATTCTATTGTAGGTCACACCGAAGTTCGTGCTCATGACTGGGTAGAGCATACACAGAGCGCGCCCGGATGGCACGTATATACATTGTAAACATTGCCTCCTAGGTAGAACACTGCCCAAAGTGTTCAAACACCAATGATTCGCCCTTCGGGTGAAACAGTGATTTATTTCTTTCTTACATTTTAGGATAAGTTTTCCCTTTTCTTTTTTCATATTGCATGCATCCAGCAGTCAACACTCTTGGTTGGGTGGTTTCACCTAGAGTTTCGGAAATAATCTCGAATAATAATAATAAAAATATCACAGTTTCGTCGTAACGGCGAAGTAATGAATGCGATAGCGACATGTTAGAATAATACACGAAGTGTAAGACTCGTAGCTGTAGTGGCAGTATGAATTCAAGTGAACGTAAGCTAAGTAAAATCAAGCTGTAGTGCTAGGGCTCCTCTGTTTCAATCCGGCCATTGGAAAATTTCATTGACCTTTATTGGTTAAAGTCAACGTCTTTCTTAGCGACTTTACCACCACTTTGCCGTACAGGTACGCTTCAACCCTATTTCCTGGGCCGATCGCGGAGGTAGTGCGCAGCCGCGCCAGTAAAATTACGTCATTTTCAGGTTTGAGCTCTGTTATTGTTTAGAACGTTTGATATTTAAGTCCGAGAAAATTTAGATGAAAGGCATGCGCTGTCGGTGTTTTGTTTCATGACATCTGTTTGTGGATTGCCATTCTCGAAATTCTCAGCCATAATTTTGTCAAGAATGTAAGAGCTGCTATGAGCAACATTATTGATAGAGTGGTACGGCCATATAACCCACATATACCGCATGTCATATAGCATGGCATGGCGTATTGCACATACATACCTAAATATATATAACGAAACCTCACGGCGATGACGAGAGTAAAATTCGCTAGGAGTGTCCATATAATTGTTATTGCAATGAAATATACAGGGCGTTTCAGCGAACACTTTCAAAATTTTTTAAAGGTTGCCTGTGGCAGATAGCTCAATCCTAGTTTATGAGCCAGTCTACTCGAAACGGCGGACACTACTTGCACAAAACATTGAAATGCAAAATAGATTAATTAACATGAATTCATTAATTAACGTTTTAGTTAATCATCTTATGACCCATATTGCAATTTACAAATTCTAGCAGTGGTCTTCGCAAGGCGGATCAACTTGGAGCGAATTCTCAGGACGACAAAAGTTTCGAGATATAAATTCCCGAACATTGTGGAGAAATGCATTGGCGTTCCAGTTACTTGTGTGCTTCAATGCATAAAATGTCGTATTTTTAACACATTAACTGGAACGCCAATGCATTTCTCCGCAAAGTTCGGGAATTTGTATCTCGAAAGTGATGTCATCTTGAAAATTCGTTCCTAGCCTAGCGAACTCCACGGCTAAAATTTGTATATACCTATATGGGCCCTAATGTAATTGGCTAATGCTTAATTAGTAAATTTTAATTAATTAATCAATTTTGCCTCCCACTTATTTGTCCAAGTATTGTCCGCCGCTTCGAGTAGACCAGCTCATGAACTAGAATTGCGATACCTGCCACAGGCAACTCCTAAAGATTTTTGAAAGTGTTCGCTGAAACACCCTGTATATATGCAACCAGGTATTTTGATGAGCTGTTTTGTATAATATGACGAACGCGAGCACGGTTGCAACACTAACACTGTCATAAATAAACGAACTGTCACATATACCATTACGCTGACGCCAATCCCGGCCAACAGCGCAGACATAAAATGAAGGCGAGTGTCCACTCGCCAGGGCTGCCAACCACTGAAACCAGTTTTCCCTTAACTCGCATCTGAAAATGACTTAGATTTCCCTAGGTGTTTGGAAAATGACGTTGTTGCATTTTGTCAATATGGTTTCCGAATTACCGTGATAGCGTTAAAAGGCACCGTGTCGCAGAATATTTGGTGTCGACGCCAGCGCTGGCGTCTCCAGTCGACAAAATCACCTCGAACCACGCATCGCGATCCACGTTGACTCTCAGTGTGGCGCAGAGGCGTTACTGAACTAATCGAATTTCTCAAACTAAATTGCGCCAGAAAATTCGTAAAGTAAGACCTACACACAGCCTATAGACATGATAGCGTCGCATTGTAATTTTAATATACGAGAAAACATTATTCTTTTACACGGATACACAAAAATAAAATAAACCCTTTTTAACGCGATAGTGTTTTCCAGCTGCCTTTTCAGGCCAAAAAAAAAAAAAAGACAAAGCTCGCCTTCGTGCATAGCATTCGTCGCCAGCGTTTACAGGAAAAAAAATATGGTTAGATAAGCTGCGGTTGCCGGGAAGCGTGAGATGCAGTCAGGCATTTTTCAGTGCGATCAGGTTCCCTCTTAAAGGCGAAACTTAAGCGTCCTCCAAGAGTTGGATATATTTTAACTCATGTTATGCAAATGGAGTGCAAATTTTATAGAACAAATTTATTTCTAAGTTCATTATGAGGTATTCGAATAATGAAGTCATCGGAATCAAGGTGAAATGACGTATCAGTGGGAGTTGTGCTAACAAGGCAAGCTCCTGCTTGAAGCCATAATCCGAGAAGACATTAGCACGTATATACTTTGTTGTTGTCCAAAGTTGTTTAGCACCTAAAACTAAGTGCGAAGATTACACGGAACGTTATTCAACTTCCAGAATGTAACTTTCAAAACTACTGTTCCACTTCAGAAAAAACAACGTGAAGGACGTCGATACATTTTGAAATACCGTGTAGTGACATAGCACCACCACAATAATGCGCCTACGCGTCAATTGCAGCCAAGAACGAAGATGCACGACTAATTTTTAGCTTTACTTGAAAGCAAAACTCGCCCAGGTACGCGACTACTGCGACTGTGTCCAAGGTTGCCTATGGGCGGTTCCAGGTAAATTTTAGATATTATTAAACAAATGCGTGGTCAGCTGTTTACTAGATTTGCTCGTGCTGCTTCGCGTGGTCTTGCAGCGTGCATTTGTTTCGCTGGTTGCAGATAAATATTTCATTCGCAATGCACAGACATCAACAGCCTAGCTAGAGGTATGAACCGCAAAATCACAGCAGCAGTAGCTCTTCAAAGGGCTCAGGGCATCCACACTATTTCGTTTACTGGACGAGATGTGTCCACTACGCTGCTGTACAATCAACATTCATAGCTCCCATGCGAATGTCAAGGTAATTTGTCGCGACTGGAAATCAAAACGCGCCGTCACGTCAGCAGTTTCTCCCCTTCAATGCCCTATCTTGAAATTTATTTCCCTAAACACTGCCTAAAAATCCCTAGATATGGTGAAATTTCTGTAGAGTTGGCAGCAGTGCCACGCGCTCTCACGCTACTAGCCTGAAGTGTTTCATCTCCTTCATTGTTCCTCTGATTAACATACGCTTTCTTTCAGTACTATGTGAAAGCTGCGCTAAGTCTACCCCTGTTAGGAGCAGAAATTAGCAATTTAGCGCAAACAATGAGCCTTTTTATGCATGGGACACACCTGTGAGACGCTACCGAAAGGCGAAACAGAAACATTTTTTCTCGCAGTTACTGCATGCAGGTAAGCAATGCTAATGAGGCGTGCCGCATTCTAAGCAGATTACTTTCGGCATTTTAGGCGTACCTTACACGCTTCATTTGTTGGGTCGCATCAAAAGAAGAACGCCCCCAGATGATGATGAACACATTATTTGATGTTCAGGGTGCAACGTCCATGGTCCAGTGTGTTCTGTTCCCGAGATTGTAGTTTGTGCGACAAGTGCGACGCCCCAGTATAGCACCTCATCATAATGGAGTGCCATCACAGGAAGCTGGAAGCCAGAAGTGTTTAGCAGTGGCCTAACAAAGAACGTGGATGGAGCCAATGTTCCTTCTTTGGAGGAGCAACTGCTTTTCTAGATGGCGTTTATTCACTACCACTGCCTCACTACCCCTTTCATATTGTGCGTATCGTATGCATATTGTGCGTGAAGTGCGTATTTTGTTCGTCATACTTTTCATGCCCACTCTCTTCTTTTGATTCATGAGTAGTAAACTTGGAATATTGTAATCGCCGGTGCTAAGTAAGCCTGCCTTGCGAATTTACGGCCGGAAGCAGTTATGAGCTATCAATCAGGCTATCACTTAAATATTTCGCTTCAACGCTTCGGCAACAGCGCACCGGCAATAAGACAAAGCAAAATATCACCTCATTCTTCGCGTGGAGGAGGTTACGCTTAAAACCTGCTCGGTTGCGATAAATCAAAAGCGATCACGGGTGCGATACGGACATTCTGTCACTAACTACTACGTATCATAAGAAGCCAACGAACACTGACACCAAGGACAACATAGGGGACATTATTTGTGCTTAATAAATGAAATTAAGCAACGATAACTTCATGGAAATTAAAGTGGATGAAGAAACAACTTGCCGCAGGTGGGAACCGAACCCACAACCTTCGCATTTTGCCAAGGTCAAGGTCATGCCAAGGTCTGTGAGTGTTGGCGCTGGCTAACACTCCCAGGGTTCTACTAGTGCACATAAATACCCAAGAAAGTGGATGGGGCAACAGCGCCGCGGTAGCTCAATTGGTAGAGCATCGCACGCGAAATGCGAAGGTTGTGGGTTCGGATCCCACCTGCGGCAAGTTGTTTTTTCATCCACTTTGATTTCCATGAAGGTATCGTTTCTTAATTTCATTTATTGAGCACAAGTAATTTCCCCTATGTTGTCCTTGGTGTCAGTGTTCGTTGGCTTCTTATGATATGAACAATAAAAATCGGGACCCTCGGTTAACCCCCTTTCTTCTCGTTAACTACTACGTAGTCACATTACGTATCCTGTAAAAAAAAATTTGACATCATGAAATTAAACTTCTAGTCTGACATAATTTTCACGTGTTACATTCAAGGTAGCACCAAAAAATATGATACATTTCCTTTCGGGATTGAGCTTGAGCCTCGAAAACACGAAATGGTGGATTGAGCAAGTAACCCCCGTATGCAGAAATGCAACTTAAGTCGAAGCACATGCTTGACTTGATTTAGATGACGCCTGGCGTTAACGTGCACAAAGACGCTCACTGCGCTTCCTTCGGCGCGTTCCCGATAGGCGTCACTCGGATCAAGTCAAGCATGGGCTTCAACTTAAGTTGCATTTATGCATATGGGGGTAAGTCTGCGCCTCATAGACTTCTCCCATCCAGTCACCGCTGACCCATGATCGCGTTGTATCGTTCGGGGGGAAAAAATGGCTGTGGCTTAGCTAAGGTTAAGCCCAGGATGCGAAGCATACTAGCCTTTATTTTAGTTGTTGAACCACTGTTTAGCCTGGTGAACTGCTGTTGCTTGGCTATATTTGGTTCGGCTAGACGAAGAAACAACTCATGCGTTACTCTGCTTCGCCTTCAAGAATGGAGCACGACAGCGTTCCCGTCGACCCGCCAAGGGGTGTAAGACAATGGGCTACGGCGCAGCGACTACGCGCCCCGCATTGGACGCGGTGAGCGTCGAGCAACGCAGCGTTCGGCGCGGCAACGAAATGTGCGCCTGAGCAAGCGACGCACGCCTGAGCCTTATGCCCCAACCACTGGCACGCGCCGAAAGCTTCGGCGCGCGCTGGCAAGCGAACGCGTCGCTGCGCTTCGGCTGGAGGGAAAGGGCGCGCAACCACTGGAGACGCGCGCAGAAGCTCGCTCCTCGGCTGCGGCGCACTGTTGCTGGACTATTCCGTCTTCATCCGTCAAAGTTCGGCCTAAAACAGCCTGCTGTAAACTAAGCTTGAAACAATAAGTTAGTGATCTGTATGTGCTTTTAGATATAAAAAACACGTTTGAATAATGAATATACACCTGCCGCAAGTTTGTTTTTATTTTTGAAGTAACAAAAGTGTACAAAATATCGACATCAGCGCACGCGCGTCGTCTGTCTGCAAGATCGCTTTGCAAACACCTGCACGACGATGCCATATATCAAAAACTGTTGTACCATTTCATTTTTTGGTAGCTTATTGCACAGCCAGCCATGTAAGAATTAGGCGTGCAATGTATAACTGAAAAAAATCTGTGTTGGAAATATTGCCACGTAGTAGTGACGGTAAATAAATAGTGCCGGCTCAATCGCAACGATAGCGGCGAGCAATGTCGGCAATCGTAGAAAATCTCATCTGCGGGTCAAGCGCGTCGGTTTGCATACGTCAGTCGTCGAAAGTTACAGCCTATTCACTGGTGCCCGCGCCTTCCAGAAACAACAACACAATTCGTGTCGCGTATGCAATTAGATTTGCAATGTTCGTCGACAACAGACAGAACCATCGATAGCATTCGCAAAACTTGCGATACGTTCAGGCCCATCCTGCACCGAGCGATAACGTTTAACATTTTTTAGCCGGTGAAATACGGTAACCGGATACAGATAAAGCATCCGTGTCCATATAATTATGCTTGTTGGTGCATGAGAGAAACGTGAAAAAGTGGGTTCTGAGAAAATCAGCAAAGCGGAATTGAAACACCTGTAGCACTCACAAAAAAAAAAGAAAAACTAGAATAGCTAAAATGTATGTAATTCGTATCTTGTCTCCCCCCAATTCTTGATTTTGCCAAATCTAGCCCATGGAGCACCTCCATTATTCTAGGTTGTTTTGATGCATCAACACCGCATCCGGAGGCCTTCACGTTGAGTGTATTGCTACAAAACATTTTCACAGTGCAAGGGCCATGTTATATTGTAACTGGTTTCCACATATCAAGTTTGCCTTTCTTTACATTAATGAAATGACATACCGTCAGACAATACAAGCTTGAGAATTAGAGGGTTTTAATAGGAGTCTTTCGTTGCCCTTTGCCAAGTCATACTATTGAATCACTTATTCGAATGTATGGGAGCAGCTCATTTGCATAGTATCAGAAATATATAAACAGGTTATTTTCACAATTTACACCCTTCGTCACCACAAAAAGAAAAATTGCAGTTTATTGTTTTCAGCCTGCCATGATGTTCTGACTGAGAAAGATATATTCAGTTTGTTCTGCAAGGCACGCAATAATTGCTGTGGCATATTATTTTATTGCACAACACTACATACAGTAGCCAGCCATTATTAAAGCTCAGAAGAAATTAATAGCACAATGCATATGATCAGGCACATAGCATATTATTGCACTTTCTTAATTCATGCCAGAACGACGACCACAGGCGTCCTTCTCCAACAAGGTCAGCATCCATCGTGCCTCCTTACCATCGAGCTTCACACCCTCAGCATGTTCAACCTCAGCTCTGCGGTGTTTAAAACAACCTCAAGTGCGTCTTACGGTTCCAGGGATAAGAAAGAAGACCGTCCTGCCTAACTTGGCCTTGAAGCAAGCAGCTCTGGATTGGTTGCACACTTTCTACTTTGATCGATGGTTCTTCTACTCAGACCAGCTCCACCAGCGCAGTGGTTATACCATCACGATAACTAAGCATCCAATACAAGATTTCTTACTTGACAACATCGACCGGTTCGGAGCTTGTTGCCCTCCGAGGTGCCGTTGATTATATTAATAACCAACCGGCTAATCGGTGGGCAATATTCTGCGATTCAAAGGTGGCCTTACAATGTCTTTTGTCATCTCTTCGTCGCGGGTCATGTGAACAACTCGTGTCGAAGATACGAGAAATGTACCATCACATGATCATGAAAGGACACGACGTCGTGTTTCAGTGGCTGCCTGTTCATTGCGGTATCTCCGGCAACGACCTCGCTGATGAAGCTGCCAGGAAAGCCCACGAAGGAGCAACCCTTATTTCCATACCTTTATCGTGGACCGACGCAGCCCAACACTTAGGCAAGCTAGCGCACTCTTTTGGCATTGGAAAAGTGGCACACACCTGAATTTACTCAACATCGATTGCATTCCCTCGATCCCTCTATGCAACTACGGCTGTTACCAGGTCTTCCGCAAAATTAGGAAACAGTGCTGTGCCGCTTACGTTTGGGCGTCGCATTCACCAATGCATATGCATTTTTGATTGGAATGGCTGATAGCGCCGAGTGCAATGCCTGCGGTGTCGAGGAAATCATAGAACACCTACTGTGCTACTGCCCATCTTTTGAAGATGAAAGGCAAGACCTCTGCACAGCTCTCAATCAGCTAGATGGAAAGCCATTCACCTTGAACTAGATCTTGGGACCATGGTCTCGCATGTCGCAGCTACAAAAGGCCTCAAAAGCGCTGCTGCGATATTTGCAAGATATCGGATTGAGTCAGCGTCTGTGATCCAAACTGAGTGACCGAATGATATCCCCAGGGGACTTTCTCTTCTTTTAATCTTTCCGTCCTCCTTTCCCTTTCCCCAGTATAGGGTAGCCAACCGGGCTCAGTCCTGGTTAACCTCCCTACCTTTCATTTATCATTTTCTGTTTCTCTTCTTCATTCATGCCCTTTATTTAATTGCACAAAAGCTACTGCACTGAAATAGTATACTAGTACATACTTAAACAGCACAATTTTATACTACGATAATAATAAATCATTCAAATTTTTATTGTAGTGCCCAGGAAGAGCTAGAGAGCCTTGGTACAGGTGCACTTAACGAGCACTGTGTGAGACAAAATGTACAGAAAACATGAATGTAGTAGACAAAAAAATGGAAGATAGAGAAACAAATAGGAAAAAAAGGAAACGCGCAAAAGTAAAATGGAGTTAATCCTGCATGATTATCTACAGATACACAAAACATAGGAAATGAACTCTGAAGTATGTTTTGGAGTCGAGTCTTATAAGCACAATCTTGTAACAAGCCCAGGCAACGAATGTGGAATGCTACCTGGTATACTATTGCGGCACAAACAAATGCATATGATAAGGAAGCTTTAAGGAATGTATAATGTCATGGACCACCTTATACAGGAACAAAAGGTGTGATTTATTAAGACTTGAATCTAGAGGTGCGAGTTGAAGTATACTTGAGAAGGCTCAACTGTGGTCGCCAGAATGGCAAAAGTGGTGCTTTCAGATAGATATCAATTTATTCTGGATGCGTTCAATGAGGTCAGAATTAGATTTGCTCATTGCACCCCCCTCCTACAGAAGCATACTCTAGTAGTTGGAGGCACACAGCAGAATTTCAGAAACACAACAGGTGAGTGGAAATCATGCAATTCCAAGAGCGTGAAGGGCATCTTGTGTAATTATCTATGTGAAGAGAAGCTTAGCATTTTGTCGAAGTACACACCAAGATCTTTCATTTCATCGACCCTAAGAAGTGGAGCATCACGTAGGGTGTATCAAAATTTCACATGGTGCGTTTTGTGCATATAACTTAATGCCATAGTGTTGGAAGCATTTAAGAGAACTTATTGCTTCTGCACCAGTTTGAGAGTGAAAAAATGTCTTTTTGGAAGTCGATGCAGTGGTGAACAATGTTGACAGTCTGAAATGTCGGCACACAAAATCATGCTGTTCATTTATTAAAATGCTCTTAGCACTAACAGAAAGCGAGGAATCCCATATAGATTCAAACACCTGACGCACTGAAGAGGATAGATATAGGTCGGCAGTTAGTAACTGCACATCTAGCACCTGATTTTTGCATGGGCAATGTTCATGCTACCTTTCGAGTGCTAGAAAAGGTACTAGACTTTAGGGAACTATTGAAGATGCTTGTGAGAACGAGGAACAAGTATGCTTCCATACGTCTTAACCCTTTCAGACACCACTTTATCCCATTGATTGAAAAGTTGCACCACATCTCTTGCATCCTCAGAATCGTAGAAAGTGTACAGCTGCAGCAAATGCTAAGAATTTTCAATTGTTTAGCGAGTTTTGTCAAGTTCACAAAATTTCGACTCCATGCGAAAACTCACTACAGGAACACAAAATATGAAAACATGTACTATTTCGTGTTTTGAAAAGCTTGAAAAGCACTTATCCAGCCACTTGACAATTATGCCTGGTGCACGACATTGTAAAAAACAATGAAAGAAGTGAACCCGCTACATACAACTTACTGACACAGAGTAACAACACCCAGCCGTCTACCTTCCCACTCATTTTGTTAAAACACTCTGCACATTATTCAAAATTGCAGTACAGTTCCAATAATAAGTGTTTCAAATGTATGAAACACATTTTAAATACCATTACTTTCATCAGTGCTTTTGCTATTGATGCACGCTCCTGCTGTGCCCAATTGTGTAGACGGTGTCTCAAAGGGTTAAGCTCTGTGGAGGAAATACCATCAACACCACAAGAAAGGGAAAGTTTAAGGCAAAGTTTAAGGCACTTCATATACTTGGAAACGAGGTTTTCATTGACTGTTAGCATACACTGCGCCAGACTGAAAAGGAAGGTTACTTGAAGCATATTTCACACCATATAGCAAACAGAAATGTTCTGCAAAGGCATCAGCAGTGTTCGAGACAACACCACTATTTTCATGAAGAAGACGTACATCTTTGGCACTCCTTTTAGAAGAGAGAGCCCACAAAGCCCCAGAAATATTTTGAATTATGTGTCACGCTGGCTTCAACACAATCAGTCTGGTCAAAGTGATGATTCTAATAATAATAATAATAATAATAATAATAATAATAATAATCTTAGTGGTAACTTGGCACACTAGACTAAAAAGAAGGCTGATGCCTGTATGTTAGAGCATCTGATAACCAGCCATCTAAAGCAGGAATTTGCAGGATGCAGAAGAGACTTCCTTCCCCTCCATGTGCACACACACTTGCTCAATAACACAGCACGGCACACACGCACACATTTGACAGGTGCACAACACACAGGAGTGCCAATGAAGTCTGGTTCCAAGGAAGGAGAATCCAAATCGCCAGGGGGGTGGAGAGAAAGCTCTGCATGCCAGATATAATCATGGAGTCGTGGTGTCGGGCCATAGAGGCGTGATGAGGGCTCAGGCTGTGCTGACCACTTGTTCAGACGAACTGAAGAAAGATTAGTGCTGTCCAGAGAGACATCAAACACCCTGCAGTATAGACTAGTGCAATGTTGCGTTGGTATTGCAGGGTGTGCTACTTGAGGGGTTTGAGGCAGTCCTCGAAGGCTGGCATGAGCTTGTGACAACCGAAAAGACGGGAGTAAAGGGTGCCTATTGTCCGGCGCTGAACAAGTTTAAGTTTGTTAGCGTCGCGAGTTTGGTACGGGAACTATACTGATGAGCAGTACTCAAGTCGTGACAGAATGATAGAAGTGTAGAGTGCTCGGAAAACCTTAGGCCATCAGGGAAGGGAGACACGGGACACAAACCCAAGAAAGGGCCGGTGCTTACATACAGTGCTGGTGACATATGCGGAAAAGTTGAGAGAACAGCTAAATGCTACACCCAGAATGGGAAGGGCCCGAACAGTCTTTATAGAAGTGCCTCCAAGGAAGAAGGTTGGACGTGCAGCAGTTTCGTTGTGGCTGATATGCATGGCAGCACTTTTTACGGTGCTACTACAAAGTTTGATATTGTAGGCCCAGTCGTTCACCTTTACGGAATGTATTTATTGTAAGCACACATGCTGTGCATCGGCATATTGTTGTTGTGGAAGCGTTAACTTGTTAATCAAACACATTCTGCGCAGATGCATTAGTAACTTGGTTTTGAGTAGATCTTTGTCCTGACTACAATCTATAGTATCGCAGCAAGAAACATTTTAGTAGAGGCTGAAGGGATTCCAGCAGTTTAAGCATACTGACTGCACAAAACACTGATGACACCTTTTCACCTTCCCCACAATGCACTCACACCATCTACACTTTCCATAAGCAAAAAGTGAGATAAAAAATCAATTACAGTTTCATTGACTCAGTACTTGCTGATTCTGAAGCGGGCATCGAAGCAATCGTGATATACGCTGCTACATGCATAGGTCTTGCATGATGCAGGTCCTGCTATGCACTGCACACAGGGCACATGTTGCAAACAGATAATTTCTTTTTGCAGTGCTCAACTATAACGACACACTGACTCAAACATGACTGTGTTGTCACGTATGCTTCAGTGCGTCAGTGTTCTTGATTGCTACACGAGCGATTTATGCCCAACTAGCCCAAAAGACGGACGCACTAGAAAGAAGTTAGTGAATGATTACAGTGGACTTGTACTGAACTGGATTCACATGCCGAATAGAAGAGCGCAGTGTCAGCTGAAACAGGCGGCACGGCTGATTATGTAAGTACTTCCAATAGTTCGGCGGAAGTTATCTTTACCACTGGAAACAGCGCAGAGCTTGCCCGTTAAACTTGAGTCAACCGACACCACACGAAACACGCCGCGGTTGACCAACCCAACTTCCACACGGTTCATTCACCACATCACAGGTCACACAAAGTCAAGAGTGCCATATTTTAAATCACAAACGGACCTGAAAATTCATTTCCCTCGACAGAGTTTCTCAGGTGAGTTCGTTCACTCGCCAGTTACGAACTCGATGGACCCGCTAGGCCTACGCGTAACGTAAACAACATCGGCGATAGGCGAGTGCTGATTATCCAGACTTCGGGACTCGTAAACATGTTTCCATTCGTTTTGAGCACAACAAAATGCACACACAACAAGCACGGACGTTGCGGTAATCGTGATTCGGTTGGCTGTTTTAGCAGACGATCGCACTGAGCCCGGCAGAACCCAGTGGGCAGGTTGGATTAGTCGGCGTCGTTCGAAGTCGCTTCGGATCCACGTCGCACTGCCACAACCCACGGTCGTCGGTCGTGTCGTCGTCGGCATACTATTACAACACTGTTTTTCAGGAACACTGTCGCGCGCGTCGTACGCCCAAGGAACTCGGACGATCGTTGGTGCCGTCGCCTTCGTACGGGCAGGTGCGGGCGGCCATGTCAGGCCTAGTAGCGGAGTCTCCGCAGCCTCCGATTGGTTGACGCCTGCGACTCGTCGCAGCCTCTCATTGGTGCACGCCGGCGCAGCTTCGCCGCGCGTCGGCAAACTTCAAGCATCGGCAGAAGGCATAATCGCTGCGCGACGTTCCGCTTCAGCGCGTTTGCGACCGACGCGTTGACGCATTTGACCCTTCGGCGCGCGCCGAAGCTTTCCAGCGCGTGCCAGTGGTTGGGGCATTAGAAACAGCTCGTGTCTAAGGCAATACCGCATTCACTAGAGGCGCTTTTGTAGCGCTTTGAAGCATCGTACTCGTGGCTCAGTGGTAGCGTCTCCGTCTCACACTCCGGAGACCCTGGTTCGATTCCCACCCAGCCCATCTTGCAAGACTTGAGCCAAAGCCACCTAAAAAATCAGTCTCTGTCTGTCGTGACGTCACGGTGTCACGTGGTCAGCCTTGAAGGCGACGGCGCGAGTTGGAGCCCCGTTTCTCCTCTGTCGTGACGTCACGGTGTCACGTGGTATTGAAGGCGGCACCGCCGCGCCTGAGGAGCTGGGTTGAGCTCTAGTAATATGCTTCGCATAAAATGGCTGTGGCTTAGCTAAGGTTAAGCCCGGATGCGAAGCGTACTAGCCTTTATTTTAACGCGACAGCGTTAAGGAGCTCGTGTCGCAGAAAAGCCGGTGTCGTCGGCTCAGGCTTGCGGCGCTTGCTCAGGCGCACATTTCGGTGTCGCGCCGAACGCTGCGTTGCTCGACGCTCACCGCGTCCGATGCGGGGGGCGACGGCGCGAGTTGGAGCCCCGTTTCTCCTCTGTCGTAACGTCACGGTGTCACGTGGTATTGAAGGCGACACCGCCGCGCCTGAGGAGCTGGGTTGAGCTCAAGTAATATGCTTCGCATAAAAGAAGCCCGCGTTTGAACTTTACTGTCCTAGTTTACGAAGTGGTCTTAACGCGTCAAAATAGACGCAACATCAGAAAATGAGAAACCATGCCTGTCGTTTTGAAACCTCAAGTTAACTACTGGCGTCCCGATCGAAGAGTGCCCCACTTTATTTCCCCAATCAGTCGCTACTGGGCCGAAAAAACGCGCGTGCCAGGTCGTTGAGGCAGATTAAGGAGCCCAGCCATGAGTGCGTTTCAGCGCAGTCAATGTTACGTCGCTGCGTCCTCTGCTACCTAAAATCGGCCTGCTAACCCTACGACAACCATTTCGTTTAAAGCGGCTGTAATAGGCAATCACACATCTCTTAATTATGTGCAGTTCGCTAAATACTTGGGAGGAGCATTCATATTCCAAATTGGAAAGAGTAAATTCAAAATGTCAAGAGCATATTTGGTTATCAGGCAGTGTGAGTGGAAAGAAAACGTGGCTGGTAGCAGTGTACTTGTGGACGGGAAAAATTGCAAAGAGAAGAATAAAGAGTTAGCGGTATGGGGGTCCTAAGTACTCATATTAAGTGTTTCTAGAATAATGCCGAAATTATTCTCTTAAGTAACATGAATGCCCACATACGGGGGGTCTAGACGGTTATACCGACAACAATGGGAAGTTAATCCTAGATCTCTGTGAGCAACGTGACCTCGTTATAGCGAATATACGCGGCCTAATTGTGATGGCCAAGTCACGTGGGAAGTCGGAAATAGGTAATCCACCGTTGATTACTGTCTGATTATAGAAGGAATACATGAAAAGTTCAGATAAATGGTTATTGACGAGGAAGGGTGCAGCAACATAGGAGAAACCGTAAACGCATCATTTTGAAAATGGGATAACTAGTTGCGAAAGCAGCAAGGAGCGATGAATGTGCAGTACAATTTTGAAGGCTGAACAAATAACAAATCTAGTAACAAGATTTGAGAAAGAACTTGGCAAATGGCCAAGCAAAAAGTGTGAATATAATGAGCTTCTAAGCGTACTAATGAGAGAAATAAAAAAGAGAAGCAACACGTTTGTTGGAAAACAAAAAGGAAACCGGAAAGCTGGTGAAACAGGGAGATATATTACACGATAACAATTTTTATACGTGAGAGTTTATTATTTCCAATGAGGAAGCGTTGACTGATTTCTGGGATGTTCGCGGCGATGTTGAGACGACGCAAAGAAGCTTTGGGGCATTTGGGGCATCCACGCTTTTTTCGAACTTTAGCGTTAGGAGCGCGCGAAAACCAGTTTTCTTTATCTTATCCTTGTAACCCTACTTAATAGCTATAAAATGTTATCTGCAGATTAGAGGGTTGCTGCTCCCTGGTAACTCTTTGGTTAAAGTAACGGCGAACGCTGACGACATCACACTGTTTGTTCACAACGAGCAGTGGCTTCTGTATGCCCTATATATTTCAGGATAATGGATTGCTGTCTTGTGCAAGGACCAATTCGAAAGGCCATTACAGTGGCATCCTAGATTCAAAATCTTGAGTATTTCTTTCGACACATTTGGCATCCGGGATACGGCATGTGGACGTCAGTCGTAAAGACATTATAGAGCAGTGTTCTTTCGCTTTAGGAGCGGAAGAACACTGGAGCGACATTATTAGTGAACTCGGTCTCTTTTCCTAGGAACCTTTTACTACTAGTGCTATATGGCTAAGCCACCTCTTCGTATCTGGAGAAGTGTGCAAGGTAGTGCGAAATCATTGTTCTGGGTGGGTGGCACTAAACTATTGGCGCGATCGTTGTTGGGGACTGCCCCGCGACCGCGGCTGCTTTTCTTTCCCTAACGTCTCGGTTGCAGTTTCCATATTGTTACTGCGCACTCAAATTCAGACGCTGCCAAGAACAAGTAAACAAACGAAAGTGTAAAAGAAAGATTTCTACAAGTAGCGTGTGTTTAATTACCTCTGAAAGAACTACACACACACACACACACACACACACACACACACACACACACACATATATATATATATATATATATATATATATATATATATATATATATATATATATATATATATATATATATATATATATATATATATATATATATGCGGAACAATCCCAGTTCTTCGGGTTCCCTCGTGTCCTGCTCTACCAAGTTAAGCCAAAAACGATGCGTGGCCGCTAGTCCCGTACCACCGCGCAGAGCGCAGGACGCTGCGGTTATAGATGGTGGACGTACTGCGCCCACCGCGAAAGGTTAGAAAAACATCCTTGCTTGTTCAAAATTCCACACAGATACTATCAAATTCTCGTTTGTTCCCTGGCGATCAGACACTGGAAAAACCTGATCCCCTCCATTAGCAGTAGCACACCTTTAGCTCGTTTCTCTAAACTAATTCAAAGCTATTTGCTAGACTCTCAATATTAAATTAGTGTTAAGTTGTTGCCTTTGTTCTCATATAAGTCAAGTTCCAATGTCATTTTGTCTGCACAGTTTACTTTTGTAGAGTTTGTTCTATGGCTTAGAGCCGTAAATTGGACGACATTTTCGTTGCATAACGGTATTTTTTTTTTTGCCTTGCACTAAATTTCTGTCTGTTCTTGCCCTCCTGTTATACTCCCTATTTGGATTGACAGCATAAATAAACAAATAAATAAACAAATAAATAAATAAATAAATAAATAAATAAATTCCCAAAGTGCATATATATGAACAAATAAACAAGCAAATTGAGACATTCGTGAACTTGAATATAGAAAACAGCAAAAAAAAAGAATAAAATGAAACACCTATCAATTTAGTCAAAAGCAATGCCACTGACCACTAAGAAACCTACTAAAGCTTCCGGCGTTTGCACTTTTCGGTCATTTCACGGTCCAGACCGTTCAGCTGAGGTGGTGACACTCCAGAAAATCGTCGTGACGTTTGTTGTTGAATGTGTGGCTCAGGCGGATATTATAAACGTCAGTTAAGCCATCAAAACAGATGGGTGTCGCACAAAAATTAGTACTCGACTAGTCGCGCGGCAGTTTTTTGTATTTCACTGCCACTCTTTCGGGCTTGGAAAAAAAAACATTTATCTAGCACGTATTCAGCAATAGAAAATTGGATCGGTAATCTTTTTTAGAATGATCTGCTCGCAGCACACTCAATAAAGGTATTTGAATGAATAAATGGTCTGCAATTTTCTCGTTGACGCTTTTGCTCGGAATATAATATTTGAGCAGTTGATTTATTAATAAGAAATTGTCACGTAATTAGGCGAAATACAACAAATAGTCTGATTTGCTCTAATTGACGGCAAACAACAAATAACCTTGGTTCTGTACAGTTGCATTGCACTTGCATATTTTTTTTTTCAATTTCGGCACAACTTACGTGCGACGTAACTTGTGCCAACGTATGGTCGCGCGGCTAATCTAATGGTATCTTATGTTCAGACTCCGGTGCTTGGGTGTCTTTCACGAAACATCTTCACATTTTCAGCTGCCACTTGGAAGGTGAAGGCAATCACGTGACACCATGGCTAGCGGGCACTGCAACGCATAGGCCTACAGGGAAACATTCCAAGTACGCCGCATAACTAGCCCCTGTCAAACCACCCTAGGGACGTGCGTGGCTGGTGTTAAGCGAGTTGATTCGTTGGCTCGAGCTGTTACGAAGGAAAGGGAGGCACCGCTGCACCCTGCTCATTTCCTCAGGAAGGCGTCGTCGAGAATATTCGTGGGTGCAGAAGATCGTGCTGGGATGGCAAATAAATTTGTTATTTATTTTGTTTGAATACATATACTGTGTGTGTCGCTGCTGACGTGGGTCAAGCTGCTAGCCCGTAGTTAGTCGGGATTGCTCGTGTCCGCGTGCGCGGTGCTCACCCAAAAATTTGGGCCAATCTTGAAGAAAATGCAAAGAAGTGGAAAGCGCACAATCTGTTAATTGTCCAGGAGGCATCGCATGAAGTCATCAGGCGGCATGAGAAACACGTCATCTTATCTTGTTTATCGAGATAAATTATCTTTTTATCAAAACAAGATGACGAAGACGTCATCTCATCTTTATAAGTCATCTTTTTCTGCGTTTCATTGTTGTAGCGCAAAGCACAAAGCGCAACGCGAAGTGAATCCCCGCTCCCTTAAAAAGAGTTTTAAAAGCACCAGCACCGGTCAATGGCTGACGGGGTGACCCCGAAACAGTGACAAGGTGACGACGTTGCCGCTGGCTGCTGCCGCTACCCTTATGAAAATGGGTTTAGAGTTCCTTTAGAACTCCTAATGAGTTCCTATGGAGTCAAAAGGGACTCTATAGGAACTCGCGATCTATAGAGTCGTCTGCATAGAATTTCTATAAGAAGTCTATAGAAACCTGTCTATAGAAACAAGTCATTTCACACACAATACATGTTCAATAGAGGGTGTATTGACGTCCTATGTACTGAATTCTATAAAGAAATTTTTATAGAATGTCTTTAAAACTTCTAACGCGACCTGTCTATAGAATGTCTCTGCATTCGCTCTCTATAAATGTTCTATAGAGAGTGTATTGATATCATATGTACTAAATTCTATAAAGTAATTTTTATAGAATGTCTTTAAAACTTCTAACGCGACCTGTCTATAGAATGTCTCTCCATTCGCTCTCTATAAATGTTCTATAGAGAGTGTATTGACGTCCTATATACTGAATTCTATAAAGTAATTTTTATAGAATGTCTTTAAAACTTCTAACGCGACCTGTCTATAGAATGTCTCTCCATTCGCTCTCTATAAATGTTCTATAGAGAGTGTATTGACGTCCTATATACTGAATTCTATAAAGTAATTTTTATAGAATGTCTTTAAAACTTCTAACGCGACCTGTCTATAGAATGTCTCTCCATTCGCTCTCTATAAATGTTCTATAGAGAGTGTATTGATATCATATGTACTAAATTCTATAAAGTAATTTTTATAGAATGTCTTTAAAACTTCTAACGCGACCTGTCTATAGAATGTCTCTCCATTCGCTCTCTATAAATGTTCTATATAGAGTGTATTGATGTCATATGTACTAAATTCTATAAAATAGCGTTTATAGAAAATTTTTAACACTTCTAATGCGGCTTGTCTATAGAATGGCTCTCCATTCGCTCTCTATAAATGTTCTATAGAGAGTGTATTGATATCATATGTACTAAATTCTATAAAATAGTGTTTATAGAAAATTTTTAACACTTCTAATGCGGCTTGTCTTTAGACTGACTCTACATCCACCCTCCATAAAAGCTCTATAGAGGTCGTATTGACATCTTATGTACCCAATTCTATAGAAAAATGTTTATAGAACGTTTTCAGAACTTCTAATGCGGCCTGTCTCTAGACTGGCTTTCCATTCCCGTTCTAAAAATGTGCCATCATATGACATATGTACTGAGTTCTATAAAGGAACGTTTATAGGACATTAAACAAGCTAAAGTGCGGCCTGTTTAAGAACGGCTCTATATTTTCACTTTATAAACAGTACCCAGTGCATCGCCGGATTATGCGCACAGTGCCGCGCGCTGGATGAATGGGGCGCTGGGCAGGCGCGTCGTACTGGGAGGCACTGGCTACTGGTGCAAAAAAAAACAGCTCTAGCGCGTTAAATACGCGGTGCCTGGACACCGTATATATTTTTTGAATACAGAAAGCAACAGAGAGCGTTTCAGTCGAATAAAAAAAAAACGTAAAAATAAATACGCTCGGACCAGGATTCGATCGTCGCAACTACAGATCCCAAGCCCGGCTCATTACCGCTACGCCACGCCCGCAGGCGAATTCGAGCGAATTATTTAACATGCCAAAATCGAGAAGCAGTTTTAGTTTCACATAGCGAAGTCTCGCACAGACATCGTAGATGCACTATCACCCAGCAACTACAACTCACGCCTGTACCACAAAGAAAAATCTCCTGTCCGTATTCAATAGTGTGCTCGGAAGTGCCTTAACATCGATTTTCACTTGCGATTGGTATTTTAACTTCGAAAAAAGTTCTAAATGAACCGCCGACCCGGGACGCTGTATGGGCTGTTACTGCCGATTTCGATAGCAGTTTCTTGTTCTTCACGTGAGAGATATGCTTCGTTTTCTTAGTTCGTGATGCCTTTCAGTCTACACGTCTGTCTAGTCATATATATCTTCGTCAGAGAAGCGCAGGCTAGTGCTGGGAGCCTTCGGCGACAGCACATACACCTGTGTTTATGACCCGTCACATCGGCGCTCCTTCTTGTGCTGGCACTGTAGACATGAAGAAATTGTTTATTTAAAAACACCGATGCGATATCTGAAATATAGAGTGATTTATTCTTGTCAGACTTCTTGATTCCTGGACCTAGACGCGCCGATAGCGTGCAGACGGACTCGGTGGATATGCTACGCCTAAGCTTCGGTGGGAATCGATCTCGGCGCGGGTAGCTGGCGAAAGCTAATATGTGTGTATTTGAGCCTCAGAACTCTATTTAGTACAATAGGGAAAGTGGAAGCGCACGAATTGCCTCAGCTTTGCTATCGGTGAGATAATATAAATCCGCGGTAGGCTTCAAATTCGGGGTCCGTTCGAGCGCGTCTGAACGACTTCTGGATTTCATGCCCTCCACAACACTGCGACAACTCCCAGTCATATGTTACGTGCGAACTACTAAAAAACGCGGCGTCCTCTGCGTTTGCGTGGTTTCGTTCAAGAATTTAGCTATCCGCCCTGTCGAAAGGGAAAATTAAAAAAACGGAAGCGATCTTCAGTGTTAAATGTGCAGGAATAAACAAGGCAGCTCGCGCACCTTCATTCCATTCTGCGACACGAAATAGTCTTATGACCCCAAGATATAGCGTTATTTAGGACAAGAGACTAGTATCAAGCGATGAAATTGTATGAAGCATTTTATATTCAGCAGCGCTCATCCTTGCGTACTGGAACCAGCGCGGCACCCACACAACCAGCGCAGTTTCCAGTGCGAACCAGCGCCTGTACAGCACAAACCAGGGCGCCCCAGCGTCATGGCAATGGAACCAGCGTCTCTTCCAGTGTGACCCAGCTCTTATCCTGCGTTCTCACTGGTGTCCCAGTGAGTCCCAGCGAGCGCCAGCGTAACCAGTGCGATCCAGTGCCAAAAAACGCGCTGGTTTCACACTAGAAGGCACTGGAAGACACTGGTTTTTGCAATAGAGTACTTTAGGCAGAATTAGACACCGTACCCATCGTTCAACACCTATAAACATTTTCTCAATATCACAATTTATTTACAGCAATAATTGGTGCACAATGCGTAAAGTAGTAGAAGCCCAAGTTTGGAAATGCTAAAAAGCTCATGAGTTAATCGGCAGATATATGAAGCTGCTTAAAGGCTACATCTGTACACCTCACATCTGCGTTCAGTCATTTTCATGCATCTTCTGCCTCCCCCCCCCCCCATATACTTGCATCCTGCTTCCTTTTAACTTCACCTTGAAGTAGTGCACGCACTCTGCTTCTGGGAAAAGCAAGTGCATTGGTATTTATCGATGAACGATTAATTGAACAAAAGTGTCCCACGACACGATTAATCTTCAATGTCCACCTTTCATTTAATCGACTTCAATCAACTGAACGTGTTCGATTAATTGTTTTCTAGAGTTTGACAGGAGTAGCATCAAAATGTTGAAATCATAGAATGATGGAGCACGAGCATTGACTGTGCGGTTGTGATAGAATGACTGTCAACTGTTTTTGCGAGTCCCAAATGGTGTCGAGCCGACTGCTTCCCCTCTCTTCCCTCACACACCACCACAACGCCTGAAGCCGGAAAGCTTGAAATGTCCTCACAATTCAAGGCATACTATAGCAAGCCATGTCGTTGATCGTGGTGCCACATACTCTCAGCCCACTACAGACATGGCACAGCATTCGCACCAGCTTGGAGTGTGTATTTAACATAGCGATGGAGTTCATGTCAATTCCAGCAAATCTACAGCTTTGGATTGAGCGTCTATTCTCGCATGCTGATTGCGTGGCCATTTAAAGAAGCTGTCGGTTTCACCCGAACAACCCAGCCAATTGACGATTCTTCATTCTGTAGAAAAGAGCATGTGGCTTAAAATCCTAAACCAATAATTTTTTTCTCCCCTGTGTATATTGCAGTTTCTTGCATATTTTAGTTGGACTTCACCTTTCACTTTTGCCATTTTTATTATTTCTTGTTTAACTGTAACATACAAGGATTCACTTGTGCCATGTATATCATTTAATTCTGTTCCAAGTTCCATTTTATAACATATATTGTTTATCTTTTCAAAGGCCACTAGTGCAAATTCTATTTAGCCTTTATTGAATTAAAGATTATTCGTTATCAAATTTTATGCACTAGTATATATAACTAGGTTCCACCTCTCAAACTAACTGTTTTTCAACCTTCTTAAGTGCCCAGAAAAAATTTATATTAATAAATTAACTGATGAAAACCCTGCATCAAAAGCGATTCACCGGTTAAAAGCTAAAATGATGAATGATTAAGCATTAATCAACCATTCCTAGAGTGGAGGTACCCATCCTGAAAGATGCAGGGCAGTCTGAATGTGACAGTTCAATCCCAAAGACAATTAAATGCTTTGGTCTATGCAACAATTTTCGTGCTTTTAAGTCAGGGGAACCAGCTATCGATAAAGGTAGTGCATTGTTCGTAGAAATCTACTTCAATCCTAATTAATGAAGCATTAAATTTTATTATCATAAGCAATTCGTGCAGAAATTTCAGTAAGACCTCTGTATGGTACACAATTGTTTGCAAGTTTATAGCACAAATGTATAGCGTTCAAAATATTGTACTAAAGACTGATGCTTGCATACAAACAGTATACAGTTAAACAACACTCGGTAGCTTTAGTGATAGCACAGTCAAACTAAAAATTTCACTGAAGCCCACATTTCGACAAAGGGACTTGTCTCTGTCAGGGACTAGTCTCCTTGTCGCGAAACAATGGCTTCAGCAACATTCCTTGTTCAACTACTGCTCTTCACTTCCAAGTTTACATCTTCCTTTGAAACTGTCGTTTTCAGTGGCTTTAGAGTGCATATTAGGTTTTTTACTTGCCAGAACTAATGCTTTTTAGGTACAGTTCAATACAGCTGTAAACAGTTTTGCAGCTAAAGAACAACACATTAGTCTTGAGCTTATTAGTGTCATTTAAATTCAATAATTGCAATGCCACATATTTTAGTAAACATGATATCTAAAGGCATGGGGTAGAGATCAGGACAATCATGTTTTCTACAGTACCTTGTGTGCAGCACTTCAGCCTATCAGCAAATGCCAGATGTTTCTCTACAACCTTATTTAAGCATGAATGTGTGCAGTAGTGCACTCTTAGGAACCACTATTATCTGGGAAAACATTTCTTATGCAAAATTTGCATTCACATTGCATTACGATTGCAATGTAAATAGATGCCAGAAATGAACGAGAAACACATAAAAGCAGATGCCCACAGAGCTTTATTCATTGTTGCTGTGAATTGCCATCGCATAGTGACAGGAGGAGTACTGATGTTTTACAGCGAAGCTGCATATGGCTAGCATCCCAGCCATATGATTCTTTCGGGTTCACCAACAAAAACTATGATCATCAATGGCTCAAGCAAGCAAAAAATGCAATGGCGCATAGCCCCATAAGGCAGAGGTACAAGCACTCAGCAAAGTGAAGCAAACAGTGGTTACATTCTTTGGAATTACATATACAACATATAAAATAGCGTGCTGAAAGCTCATCATCAATGGCTCGTACCCCCATAAGGCAGCAGAGCTACAAGCACTCGGCAAAGTGCAGCGAACAGTGCATACATTATTTGGAATCACATATACAGAACAGGATACTTTTCAATACACAACAAGCTCAAAAAAAGGCATCTGAACCACATAATTGACGATAACACTCGTGATAGCCGTGCAAAGCATGTAGCGATCCCTGTATACATCTCCCTGTAAAGATTACTGTTGCGCAAGCTGCCGTGGCGACGCCAGCTTGCGACTTGGGGTGTGACGTCCCTAGCTTTTCATATATAAAATAACCAGCCTAGCAACTGATTTTAATGTTGTTGCAGCACCGCTACGCGCAGCAGTGTGCTGCCAAAATTATGATTACTCGCATTCCTACCATTACTCTAAAATAGCACTGCTACCATTACTCTAAAGCCCTGAAGCAATCATACCTTCCTATGCACTTGTAGCGGTAGCTTTCAACAGCTTCGCTGCTGGATGTCCTCTTTCGCAGGGCCGGGATGACAAGTTTCTTTGTTAGTCAGCTAGAGCAGTAGCATCATATTTCATGATACCCACCAAAGTTAATTGGGAGGCAGCACTTTACGAATGCTTGCAATGCAATCAAATATGGCAAAGCCTTTAACAAATGGCCCAGTGAAACCTCTGCACGACTTGAAAGTCTGTTCATTTGACACATCTGCATGACACCACCAATTAGTGTAACAAATAGAGAATGAAACAAGGCAACTAAGTGCAAACGGATGAAAATTTCTCGTAAACATTCTACTAACACTTGTAAGTATAGCATAAATGGTGTCCATCTCGAAGAAGTGACTACTAGCAAATACTTAAGGGTCCACATTAATTCTAACTTGTCTTGGCAACCACACATTAATTGTACCGTCAATAATGCTGACTGTATGCTTGGGTACCTGCGCTGTAGTTCTTCAATGGCCCCTTCTTTATAAGCCTTTAGTTCGTTCCAAACTAGAATATACATCAGCTGTGTGGGATCCATTTACTGAAAGTCTTAAGTCACCTTGCAGCTGTAAAAAACTGTAGCGCACGCTTTATTTTCTCTAATTGCTCCCATCTATCCAGTGTTTTGGTCCTTTCCTTATGCAGGAAAATAGCATGTCTCTCCTTACCTCATAACATTTACTACCATAACCTTTGTCTTAAGCAAGAATTACTTTCCCATCCTTCATTCATATCATCTCGTATCGACCATAGTCAAAGTGTTTGTTCCTCGTTGCCACACTAACCAACACTTACATTCTTTCATTCCTCAAACTTGTAATGATTGGAACCACTTGCCCACCTCCACTGTATCTATTATGGATCCAGGTGACATTAAAAATGTGCTCGAATATGTTACCTGATATTTGCTGTTTTTTTTAATTGTTTATTGTTACCACTCCGTTCTACAATGCCTTATGGGCCCTGAAGGTATTGAAATAAATGAACCACCTGGCTCAATGTTGCCATTAAGAAAGAGGAAAAGGGGGTTTTATATTCAGACTTCAGACATCATTAACTAGCGTGAAAAGGACAACAAATGGGAGCAAGGAGCACACAGGCCAGAATGCTAACAAAAAATCTGCTTAGCAAAAATCCTGTGAGCACCAGGTGGCCTGTAGCGTGCAACGCCAGGCTAGTCAACTGCGTAGTGCCAGGTTCACTGGAGACACAACAATGCCAGTAGTTCAGGACCTCATTATTAGGTCCAGCAACACCGACAGTCCCCTAGGCTATGAGAACCTGGTGCCGGTGCCATACATGGACACCGCACCGCCTCAAGGAAGTAGCAGGAAAGTGCAGTGTTCCAGTCGTTTTCTTAGCACCACAAAAGGTATCGAGATTGTGCCACATGGTGAATGAAGGTCAATGTACTAATGCCTGCTTGAAAATGCATGCCACATGCTTTGTTGACTGCCATGTGGCTATTGTTTACATAATTGCCCTATCCTGCGGCAAATGCCATGTTGGCCAAACGGGTTGGTGTTTAAACAACCGCTCGAGGGAACATAGGGTAGCCGTCAGTGCCTTAGTGGCTGGTGGCCATCTGGCTGATCATTGTCGTAGGCACTCGTGCGCTGCACAGTTTCAAAGCACTCATGTGCTCAGGTGGCTCCAGAGGCAAGTCGACAGGGAACTATTAGTACTAGCATTTTGTTCTATGTGCTAGTCACTGTCATTCATTGTCCTTTTCACATTAGTTAATGATGTCTGAAGTCTGTAATAAGCACCAACTAGCCCAACTGTCTTCTCTGACTGTGCTTTATATTTGTGTCGAGAGCCCAAATATAACACGAGGCACATTCTTATACCAAACATGTTTGGGGAAAACATTACATTCGAGCAAATATGGTGGTCTGAGAAACTTGGAATGGAACCACATATTTAGCTGTAAAAACACTGTAGAGGTTTCTAAAAACTAAGTTTACTAAAAATTATTCAAAAGAGTACTAGCAATATAGAGGTAAACAGGAAAATGAACCTCCTACATACACATAACAGCAAGTATACGTCTTGTCAAAGCTAAAAGATAAACTTTTTTAGCACTATGGAACAAAGGCACGCGTAACATTTTAAAATAAAGGAGCACACATGCATAACACACAGCGCAATATCATTACAAAGAAACGCATCAGCAGATAATATAACTATACAAGAATTTTCATCAGGAACATAAAAATTCAATACAGCATTGAAGAAGACACTGTGAAGGGTTACACAATAATTTCACTTGGCAATTAATGAATCACTCCCTCAACATGTGCTTCTTGTGAAAATGGCACAGGAAAGTCACCTGATGCATGCAGCCATTTAAAATCACGGTTACAACTACAGGTACACGCAGGTTGTGTACCAGCCAGTGTAACTGCTGGTTGACACACAGATTAAAACATGCAGAGTTCAATTTTGAATAACAGATGTACAAAGTGCAGCAAAATGAACAATGCAATAACAGTAAATGAAAGGGTGCACACAACATAACACACATTAATGTCCATTTGATAGGTATGCCACTAAAAAGTTATCTGCAGAGACCATCACCTGATCATATTCATAACAGCTTAATTACAGCTTTATTTACCAACTACAAAAAAACTTCAAATTCATAGTAATTAACCAATAATAAATGTGGTTTGTTTCCCCTCAAAATAGATATAACACCAATTGACGATGTAGTGGACAGTACTCAGAGCCACATGGTGGAAAAAGAGACTGGACTAGCGTCATCAGGCATACAGGCTCAACAATGATAACCACGACATCAACGCAGTCCAGCGTACTGCAGTGCAGTCCGCCTTACAGCTTCCCGGGAAATGGTTGGGCCAGTCACTGATGACGGCTAGTGCTACTGGCTCTACATCAAGCCATCTCTTCTACATCACCGACCCTGTCATGAAAGTTCGCTATCTTGTAGACACAGGTGGAGAAATTTGTGTCATTCCCCCTACTTTTCGAGACGATAGGAGACATCACCATGGCAAGTCTTTTCTCACTGCCATCAAGGGTTCCAACATTAAAATGTACGGCCAGAAATCTGTCACTCTTGACCTTGGTCTATGAAGCCCTTTTCGATGGCTATTTACCGTTGCTGACGTCTGCAGGCTGATCAGTGCTGATTTTCTGTGGAAGTTTAACCTTATCGTCGACCTTCGCAACTGCCGCCTTCTTGACTCCTCAACAAACCCATCCGCACAAAGTATCACCATGTCTGCACAACCTTTGAGTTGTGTACAAGCACACACCCAGGTACCAAAACCGTGGTCCACCATCCTGCTGGAATTTCCAGAGCTGTTCAAACCACCCTCGCCAGATCGTCCAATAGTGTACAACGTCACACACCCCATCGTGACTAAAGGACTACCAATATACGCCTGACCTCACTGCTTAGCACCATACAGTCTGAAAATTTCAAAGCAAGAATTTGAACACATGCTCGAGTTGAGCTTCGTTCATCCTTCCACTAAACTTTGGTCATCTGCTTTACACATGGTGCCCAAGAAGACGGCTGATTGGCGACTGTGTGGCGATTCCATGCCTTAAAGAAGTGACAATTTCCTATAGGTACCCTATACCTCACATCCACGATTTCACTGCATCACTTCATGGGTGCTGCATATTTAGCAAGGTGGATCTAGTAAAAGCCTTCCGACATTCCTAAAAACCACAATCATTACCCCTTTTGGCAGGTTTCACTATGTGCGCATGCCATTCGGCCTTTGTAATGCCACTCAAACATTTCAGCGGTTCGTCAATCAAGCACTTTGCAGCCTGACTTGTTGCTTTTTCTATTTATACGACATTCTTGTATTCAGTCGCTCTGCTGTGGAACACGAATCTGACCTACGTAATGTGTTTGAACGCCTCCGTCAATATGGCCTGGTTGTGAACATTCCGAAGAGTGAGTGGCATTGCCTCTCTCGATTTCCTGAGCCACAGAGTAGATGAGCATGGCCTCCATCCATGGTCCCACCGATGTCCAAGCCATTAAGGATTTCCCACGTCCATCTTCCACCAAGTAATTATGGGCTTTTCTGGGCCTCATCAATTACTATCGCCATTTCATTCCTTGTGCTTCAATTTTGCAGCCTCTGCACACCACGAGCTAGCACGCCTATATTGTGGACTAATGCTGCTGAATCTGCTTTTATATCTGCCAAGAATGCCCTTGCTACCATTACTCTACTGGAACATCTGCAACCATACGCTCCAATGTCTGATCTGCTATGGTAGACGCCTCTGACATAGCTGTTGGCGCCGTGTTTCAACTACTGGTTGGCAAGAAATGGCAGCCTATATCTTTGTTTTAAAGGAAGCTGACATTGCAAGAAACCCGCTACAGCACCTTCAATCGCAAATTGCTAGGACTCCACCTCGCAGTCTGCCACTTCAGTCACAATCTCGAAGGGCGTTAGTTCTTTATTCTCACCAACCAGAAACCACTCATTTCTGCTATTACCTCCAACAGTTCCTCGCACATCCCCGCGAAATTAGTCAGCTTGCATATATCTCAGAATCCACTACTGATATTCAGCATATCAGTGGTGCCGACTGACATTGTCATGGATTCATATAAATGCAGGCCAAGCAAGTCGTTCTGGCACTGACTTTGTCCGCCTCGCTACCCCTCTACGCACAGACCGTGAATTTCAAACACTCCAGAATGCGAAAGATTCTCTGCGCTTCGAAGATATCTAACTGCCTGGCTTCAACGTCACAGTGATATGCGACATGTCTGTGGGTCATCCTGGACCGTACATTCCCGAACAATTTCGGCAAGCAAGTTTTTGACGCACTACACTCCTTATCACACCCTGGAGTATGTGTCTGGTCACTTCCTGCTACCTGTGGCTGCGTATGAACATTGACATTCGATGCTGGGCTCAGGCATGCATACAGTGCCAACACGCCAAGGTCAATCAACACATTATGAGCGCGCCTAGTCATGTTACACCACCAGACGTTCGTTTCGGCCATGTACACATCGATATTGTTGGCCTGCGGTGGAAGAAGAGACTGGACTAGTGCCATCAGGCATATACACTCAAGAATGGTAGCTGTGACATCAACGCAGTCACCTGTTTAATAAATGGCAATTCTTTGTGCGCCTTCTGTTCCTACAACATGACAAATGAAAGCTGCTTTACTAGGTGTTTAAGATGAAATGAATATGCTATGCAAATAATACTTATGCTATACAGTGGATCTTTGTGTTGATAGTATCTACAGGTAGGGCAAAAAACTATTAAAAAGCATTTAATTTGAAGCAGTAAGCCTGAGAAACAACGGCAGTGCAATAACCACAACCCATGAATTCACCTTGCAAGCAGGAAAAAAAATTCGATCCCACAGCCAGAACTACACTGAACCATGGAATCTCATTATGCATGCAATGAGCAGCCACTGTCATAACTTTCTGCAATGTTTATGCCAAGTCCACAAAACCCATCAGTGGCCATGTGTGTCACCTTGTATTTCATCCCTTATCATCTTGTGTTGCAAGACATTCATTGTGCTCCGAAAGTGCATGTTGTAATGCCCAAACTGTAGCCTTTAACCGTCATATAGTCTTGCTGTTATTCCTATAAGTGGATGTAGTTTCATTGACGTAATTCTTTGGAAAAAAAGAAGTTACTCAGCTCACTGCCCATATGTGAGGTCTGCCCCAAAAGCTCATGCAGTGAGTCAACACAAAAGTGGAAGAGGGTGCATTACCACCTGCCTCATCTTGCCCTCTCCAATTGAAAACACTGGTTGACCTCTACTACGAGTTGGACTGCTGTATGACAAGGCAGACCTTCAAAAAGACGGATGAAAGAAAAGATCAAAATAATATTTCTTGTAAAACTGGGCAAGAATGGAACAGAATTAAATAAAATGTTGCAAAAGGCCTATGGATAAGATACCTCAAAGAAAATAGCTGCGTTGTAATGGTCCCAGCATTTTCGGGAAGGCTGCCAAGGTCTCAAGGAAAATACAAGACGGGAATGTCACTTCATCTCATGCAAAGATAAAAACATTGATTGCATGAATTACCTTGGGCTCAGCCACCACTGAAAGACAGTTACAATAGTAGCATTAATTAAAAAGTTTTGTGCCAAAATGGTGCCAAAGCTCCTGACTCCTGAGCAAAGGTTGCAACAAAAAGAATTTTGCAGGTAATGGACAACTTCAGGCGCCAGCAATAAGTTCTTGCACAGGATCATCACCAGTGACCAACTCTGACTTACTAATATGACATCTAGCTGAAGCAGCAGAGGAACGAGTAGAAGAATGAGCCAAGTTAAAAAAAATCTGTGCATGGTGTGCTATGGATCATAACAGGCGCTACATTAGAGGATGAGGCTGACGCACGCACCACATAGAAGTTCTTGAGAATGTGGTAGTGCACAATCTTTCATCCCGGTAATACAAATGGCATTGATTACAATAATGAGCTGCTACACAGCACATAACCATAACGGATGATGTGCCAAGAATCAAGTGGTTGGAGGAAAACAAAAACGTGGATGCATGTGTTGCTATGACAAGATACTGCCGCCACCACAAAATTTTTTACATAGTATGTAGCTCACCCCATTTACAGTGGCAAGGTGCCCGATACATTGGCAAGGCAAGTCTACAGAAAAAAATTGTGTGGACATATTGTGCATGTCAAACATGCTTTTAATTCTGTGCACCCACAACCACCATATAACCACTATTCTTGACCATTCCTTCTGGTTATTTTGGGTGGGAGAGAATTTCACTGTCACAGTAAAGTCCAGAGTTGAAATGAATAAGGGGACTGAAGGGGCTCAATTTTTTACCTACCACAACCATATAAAGAAAAAAAGAAGCAAGAGAAAGCACAGAGGAAATCAATCATGCTTAATTAAAACACAGAAATAACAGCAAAATGGAAATGAAAGTGACTAAAACAAACTGCCATATCTCGAAGCCTTAACTGCACCTACATTACCCATGCAGTGCTTCTGCATCGCATGTGTCTGAGCACCTTCTGTTAAATGTGGGGAGTTGCTGAAGTCCCATCTTTTCTTTTTTCTATCCTTCGCTTCATCCTGCTGCTTTATCACAATTGAGAAATGAAGCTTGCAAGGCCAAACAAGCTTTGGGTCTGACGCGACCTTATGACATGTCTTGCAGCTCAAGGCTAGTAAGACTTAACAAGACTATTTGAAACCGAGTTAAGTATCATATGATGTACCCAGTTCTATGAATTACAGTTTCCCACTAGCACCACGGTAATAATCTATACCAAACTGTTTTGCCATCTTATGCTACAAGCACTGCTAGCACTTGAACAACTGTGCCTCAACAGTGGCTCCATGTGGGCTTAAGCTTCCTTTTTTTGCTCACCGTTTATCCCCTTAAATTTTAATACTTCCTTGAAACCTCATTGTTTGAGCAACTGTGCCTAAATTTCACAATTGCACATACACAAAATAAAGAAAAGCACACATCTAAATGAATGAGGTAGCACTCCAATAATACCTGCCGTGGTTGCTCAGTGGCTATGGTGTTAGGCTGCTGAGCACGAGGTCACGGGATCGAATCCCGGCCACGGCAGCCGCATTTCGATGGGGGCGAAATGCGAAAACACCCGTGTACTTAGATTTAGGTGCATGTTAAAGAACCCCAGGTGGTCGAAATTTCCGGAGTCCTCCACTACGGAGTGCCTCATAATCAGAAAGTGGTTTTGGCACGTAAAACCCCATAAATTAATTAAATTAGCACTCCAATAATTTGAGCAACCAAAGAAATATTCCTGCAACTTAACAGAAATGGATATGCGACTTATGCAAGTAGGGCCATGATCAAATTGAGGTACTGTATTTGCACAAAAATAATGCAAGCAGAACTATAAGGCAAACAGCAATTTTTAAGTTCTACGAATACATATAACAATTGCAATGCAAAGTGATGCTGCATTTAAACAAAAAATAGTTTAAGCACTACAGAAAACAGAATTTTTAAAAAAAATTCATTATATTCATGTAACTTAACTATAAATGATGATGGAAAATTTTTTTAAAGCTTTCTTATATATTTGTGCAAATACAGTAATTTTGCTTGCTGACAATGTGGCTGAATGAACACCAGAGATGCAAGTCTATGTGCTACAATGGGGCATTGAACATACATAGTACCTTAGTATAGCGAAAAAGAATAACAATAATGTGAAAAGGCTAGTTCGAGGGTTTAACAGGCGAACTCTAGTATGCGGAGCTCTGGGTGCAAGTTGAAGAGCCTGATGTGGTCCATATTAGCCTGCAGGCATCTCCTAAAACTCTCATTAAGCACTACAGAAAACAAACACTGTTGAGATGGTAAATCCTATCAATAAAGAAGGCTTGCCAATCTGAGCAACTCTTACATAAATAACAGCGAAGGTTTATAAAAATGTTCTTGCACCATTCAGGAGTTCTAGGGCTCTGTTTTGGAGCGCAAAGTCGCGGGATGGAATCCTGGCCACGGCGGCCGCATTTCGATGGGGGCGAAATGCGAAAACACCCGTGTACTTAGATTTAGGCGCACGTTAAAGAACCGCAGGTGGTTGAAATTTCCGGAGTACTCCACTACGGCGTGCCTCATAATCAGAAAGTGGTTTTGGCACGTAAAACCCCATAATTAAATTAGGGCTCTGTTTTGCACTTATATGAACTCTACCCAAGACTTCGAAAATGCTTCACTACATCCAGTGCAATTCAATCACTATATTTAAGCTGGGGTGCATGTGGCAGGAATTCTCAGATCATGAACAGCAGGTTGCCATTATCCCTCAAGAGAAAAGTGTATAACAGCTTTGTCTTACCAGTACTCACGTACGGGGCAGAAACCTGGAGGCTAAAGAAAAAGGTTCTACTTAAATTGAGGACGACCCAATAAACAATGGAAAGAAGAATGATGGGTGTGACATTAAGGGATAAGAAAAGAGCAGATTGGGTGAGGGAACAAACGCGAGTTGAAGGGACACTAAAGCGAAACAATAAATCAGTTTAGAATGATGAAACATTGTTTGAGAACCCTGCAGGCAGTCATTTCACAAAAAAAATAGTTTGGTTATTAGATGAGAAAATGAAGGTCCAAGTATCAGTATTTGAATTTCGCGCCGAAACACCAGTGTGACGTCAGGGATACCAAAGTATGTTTTCGCATTTGGGCCGCGTTGGCTGAATAAAGGTTCCCGAAACTTGCCATGTTTAATATTTGGTTCTTTTAGAACACAATGTAGTCAATCTGTAATGCTATATATAATTAGTAGGCCCTAGAAGATGCTATCAAAATACAAGACGTCATAGCCCCCAGGCGCGGGAACTTAAGCAGGCGTCGCCACCCGTATTTCGTTCTTGCGCTTTTTCTGGCTTACCAAACATCTCATCGTTGTAAGAGTGGTGTTTTTGATGTTGTAGAACGGTAATTTACTGATGCAGAAGAAATCATTTTTCACTTTAGTGTCCCTTTAATGGCATCTTAGTTGAAATCAAGAAAAAGAAATGGGCATGGGCAGGACATGTAATGAGGAGGGAAGATAACCGATGGTCATTAAGGGTGATTAAGGAGCGGATTCTAGGGGAAGGGAAGCGTAGCAGGGGATGGCAGGAAGTTAGGTGGGCGGATGAGATTAGGAAGTTTGCAGGGACAACATGGCCACAATTAGTGCATGACCGGGGTAGTTGGAGAAGTATGGGAGAGGCCTTTGCCCTGCAGTGGGCGTAACCAGGCTGATAATGATGATGATGTGGAAGGTAACATATTTTAAAACGATTTATAATTGCATTTCAAAACAAATTCAGACCTCAAATGCAGGCTGCATTGCTGGCTGTTCTTTGGCATTCGATACTGACCATGTTAGACCGCACACCTGTTTTTGCCAATGTCGGCTTTCACCTTCACTGCATGAAAACCACTATAAACCTCCATTTGACAGCTTCGCCATAATAACCTTACTGCTGACCATGCGAAATTACGCAAGAGCAAGTACACAGTTGAAACACAGCTTACTCTGCCTATAAGCATTCAATGCTTGAAATCGCTTCCTGGTGCTTCATTATTACAAGGTACATGCACATCATTATTAAGTACTGCATTGCTTTGGAATGACTTAACATTTAAATCATGAAGCTTCCAGTACAATAGTGTCACACAAACTGCACAGGTACGTAGTTGCATTACATGTAAGAGCCATGCACTTTGTTACTCCAGATGCTTCTACAGTTGCAAGTTTACCAGATGGTTTAACCTGTACAAATGTTAAGCTGTTGAAGCTGTATCGACCTGCCAAAACAGTTTCTGTAGATTCAAACATTTCAATGTGAAGGCTAACATCTGCTCTGTGGGGTGCGCACACACAACTTTGCTGACCACATTCACAAGGAACAGAGATGTCCAATATACGACCAAAGAGAGAGCCCAACTTGACAAAAGAATTGCATCTCCTTGACTTATCTAAATCTGCTGTGCAAAACGAAAAATGACCCGAGCCCATTTTCTTGAAATGTATCCTACCATTGCGTTTTTGTCCCCTGCCATACAAAAATATTCCATCCACATGCACACAGCTCTGTCTTAGTCTGTAGCCCTTCAACAAGTCTAGGAAGTGCTTATCAATGGAACTTCCTCTTTTTCCTGCAGATACCTGCTGCCAAAGCATAGGCAGGGAAGAAAGAATGGAGAATTTATGTATTATCTGCAGCCCTGCATAACGTGTGCCAGAAACAAATTTTCCTAATCTTCCATTCATTGCTTCAAAAGGATACAGCGAGTAACCCCAGAGTGGGCCCCATTCTTTAACGCTGTCAACTAAATGAATGAGCAAATGAGCATTGTATGACATGTTCTCTTTGCCATAGAGCAATTCATATTCCTTCAAAAATTTTCGCATCTCATTTTTCATTACGCTAATCATTTCCAAGGAAATTTTGGGAGCAAGCATACAGTGCATTAACTGTACAAATTTAATCCAATTTTTGAAATTTCTAGAAGGAATATAACTCGGCAAAATGATGGGGGAATAAAATAAGAGCCAATTTCTCCATTCTGAGGATTTCCATCGCTTCGATTCTGAAAGAGGCCGTGAGAGTCGCGACAGTTCCCATGTTGGAGACATTGCCATCAGTTTAGTGCTGACCTCCTCCACGCAACGGCGAATTCTGAAGCCTCTGCATTTTTCAGATTCTAGCCAAAGCAGTGTTGTTGCCTTCACAAAACCTGAGCACACGGCATGCATATAATCGACAACAAAGCCAGAACTGAAACTAAAGTAAGCAAGCATGGTCAAGACACTCAATCCCTTGACGCCACAACTCACTTGCTTTGGTCTAGTTTTGGCTTTTTGTGCATGCTTTAGGAAAGAGTCATGTGTCCTGAGGCTTTTGGAGGAGGACTTTGAAGGGTATACACGACAATGCCCTCTACCTTTTTCTACGACCTGTCCAGGATCTTCACACCAAGCACATCCATGCTTCCCATTAAACTGAGTCATGGACATGACCTCGCATCTAGCAACGCTATCAACAGCACATGGCCCAGGAAACACTTTTGATGTTCTTTCAGAACCATGCCCATCTACCCAGGTCACGCCTTCCCTTGACAATTTGTTCATTGTCTGCACAAAAGGGAGCAAGAAGGTGTTCATAGCAGGCTTTTTTTGCCCAAACCACAAGCCAGCAAGCAAAATCTTTGACACACGGTCTTTGTACTTAAGCTCATTCACCTGCAGCAACAAAGGCCACATTCCGTAGCCTGAGCTTTCGTACAAAGGTACCCCATCAGTGTTGAAAGTGACAGTGAGGTCTCCTGGACTGAGTGGGAGCTTCCGATAGCCTGGGCTCTCACTTATGTCACTAATGTCAAAAGATGGCATTGGCTTACCAGGTGTGCTACCTCTTTCTTCCAGTATGTGTTTCAGTTGAGTTTCAAAATCTAAAGTGTAAAAATAAAAAAAATTCGCCAACAACACACTGACACGGAGCTTGGCTTTGCAATTAGTACATTCAACTTCCACGGTACTTTCTTCAATCATCCCAACATATGCCATGCACTCATTGCAATAGAAATGTTGGCTCTTTGTTTCCCCATAACTAAAGTTTTTAAAAAAGGTATACTTTGTTGATGGGAATCCTGTACCATTAGGCAAGTGTGCCTCAACAAGCTTTAGCACACTCTCCGTGGCTTCCTTCGATGCCGAATGCCGCAGGCTGTGTGCCATGATGAGCAGAACGCTTTCTGCTTTGCTTATTCTTGCACCTGGGTACAGCGGATCATCCTGCAAAAATAAATGTAGGCAAAAATTACTACTGCAATATTTGTCAGTTTCGGAAGCGTTTGGGAATTGCAGTAGCAGCTTAAAAACAAGGCATTATTGGATAAGCCTAAAAGAAATAGTCCGTTATAGCAACCAGAAACGGTACCTTGCAGAAAGAAAACAGATTAAGCACAGTAAACGAGTGACCAAAGTGCTGCATATGTGTAAGCAGATTCTTACCATTTTTGTCTGTTCCTGCTGATCTGTCCTTTCATCGCTTCCGCCCGAGGAGCTTTCGCCGCTGGACGATTCTGACGAAGATTCGTCATCCGACTCGCCGCTGTTGTCGGTCTCGTCACACGAAAGGCTCAACGAAGAAAGCACATCATCCTGATCAGATGCTGCCGCGTTAGGCGGCTCATGCAACGCGGACTCATTCCTTTGAGCTTCGAGCACTTCTGCCTCTGCCGACACGCCGCTCTCCGATTGCCGCGGATGGCGATAAAGAGCATTGGCAGCGGAAACTCCATCTTCCTGGTCGTCTTCCCGTTCTGCAGCTTTTTTGAAACGATATTTCGACCGCAGTGGTACTTCGCAACTTGGGTCTTGTAGATACCGTCCGTACTTTCTCTTATACGGCATTTTAGATAGCTAGCACATGGGTCGCGCGACTCGATCGGAACGGATTGGGTGGACAGCCAAACCAGACTCAACCAGACAGAGCTAACGACTCAACTTTACAGGCACAGAGATTATAACGTTACAACAGCGGAGATAAATGTATGAAGTGCGCTCCTTCTGCTCTTTGAAGCTAGATAACAACCAGCGCCACTAAACAAGCTGCCTTTGTTTATTTTAATTTTTTAGAACTTTAATTATTCTTATTTTGTTGTACAATGTACGCGGTGGCCACGGTGTATTGTTTGACCGGTTTCATTCGAACGGCAGGCTTAGTCCTATTTGTGTTCAGATCGATCTAGTTGGTATTAAGCCTGTCATGTTATGTTTCCTTTTGGCATATACATACACTGAAGGGATCACATGTAATATTTTGCTGGGTAATTATTCAGGCCTGCCAGAATGTAATTTAACAATTAGCCTAAATACCAGATGATTTTAATGTGACATCGGTGTTTCACACAGACGCAGTGCCGTTAAACATCACGAAATGAAAAATAATTGCGCATCTAAGGTCCTACCCTGAAGGAAGACTTATTTGTAGTTTAAATTTGTATAATGAATTTAGCGGCCGTTATACTTAATAAAGTATGCCAGAAGATTTTACACATCCATTGCTGCGCAAATGAGATTGCATTAGTGGGATACAATGTGTTTCAGTTAACGAACTACACAAAATTTAGTCCACTGCACCATGCGGACCCCATTTAGCGAAAATTGAAGGAGTGCAGACACCGAAATCTTGTGTGATAATTCTTTTTTTTTCTTAATTAATGCGCAGTCTTTTAAGAAGCCTAAAACAGCCGTCATTTTCCCTATCTCGTCTGTAGTATCGAAATATCTATAAGCAATGTGGACCGCACACCTCGATCATTCATTCATTCATTAGCGCCAATAAGGCATTAAAGCGGGGGTGATTCGCAATGCAAGGGTGGCGAATTGAAAAAGTACATAAGATACATGTCAAAAGAGTGAAAAAAGTACCAAAACATTCTCACGCACTGATCACGGCAGCAAAAAAAGAAAAAGGCGTCATTAGAAACTGTCATTGTAACATATACGGCAGTAACTATTCGAACCTGAAATTGTTCATATTTGATTTCCCTAGCTTTATTGATAATATGATCAACTCGAGAAGAAATGTAGTGTGGGCGGAATATATATATATATATATAATGTCCCGTTCTATATGCCTGTTCTGCAATGCAATATTTTATAAAATCTTTCTAATCTCAGTTTCTTTTCCTACGCTTTTCAAGGGCGCCCCATCCGAGGTACGAGGTACCTTGTCACCAAATTTTTAACTCTAAATTTTTTTGTCGTTTTGAAGCCATGGGTCCCATCTTGTACGAGCGTACTTAGCATGGACCGTACATATCTGTTTGATATAGAAGCTGTTTGGCTTCCTGTGAGAAATGCTTGGAATTTCGGCACAGGAAAACCAACACTCTGGAGGCTTTTGCTGTGACGTAATGATTATGTATGTACTGTATATAATCCTGATAAGAAGATACCTGATATACGTCTGAAAACACCCCGCTTTCCGCCGGCTACAGCCACTGGTCGTAAGTATTGAATGGAAAGAAAACATTTTTTTTTTTCGCTCGCGTAAGAATGACCTTCGTTTTTGCCGTTACTATTATCAAGTTATGTTTGTGTGCGGAAGAGGGTGTGTGTTATCAGCAGTACAAGCACGTTGTCTGCGCATGGCGGATTTGTTGGCTTCCTTAGTGCACCACGGCTTGCTTTCACTGCGCCGTGTACACGACATCGCGTATTGTTCACACAGTTCAAATAATTTCGATTTAAATATGTTCCACAACTCTTGCACGTCCTTTGATTCAGCTAGTGTTTCAACACGTCATAGTTTTGATCGAGTGCGAGATATATGTCGCGTGTTTTGGCTTTGTAGTAGTGACACATAGGCCTGAGAACGTTGTTTGGTACTTTTACGTAGCCTATTGGAACTTCGCCTAACACACCCTGATCGCTTATCCCGGGCATGACCAGGATGGACTGCATTACAGCAGGTAGTATATTGTTCCTGCGGGTGGGCTGTGCTACGCACTGATGCTGTGAAAAGGGCGCGAATATGGCAAGCATTTCCTGTCTTGACGCATATTCTACCGTTTGCTTCGACATTACGGGACCAACCGAGCCCGGGAAGTTTAAAGTCGCCTCCTAGAAACAAACAATCTGCGTCGACTGTTTCAATAGCGTTCGACAGATGCTAATATTTCGACAGATGCGTTCGACAATTTCAATATTTCTGCTGGCAGGTAAACATTGACGAACATGACGTGTAGCCGACGTCACGGAGGACACATGAAGCACGAAAACGGTGGTGACAGCAAAACGTGCGTTGAATGCCGATCTCTAAGACCACGTATAATGCCAAACCAAAACCGATTTTGGGAACTCAATTTACGTCATGACCGCCATGTTTACAACCTAAATCCATAGCCAGCGGTCAATCCAAGTCTGTAAAGTTTGGACTTCGCCAGCCGCCAGGCGGGCCATTCGCATGTTCGCATTGTAAACTTTCTAACCCGACACTGCAGCACGAGCGAAATGAGCGAAATGAGCCACGTGTTAATCAAGTGGATTGAGGAAGAGAAATGGGACGTGTATCCCATAAGCTGCATTATAGACGTGGCCATAGGATACCGATTATACACAGATGAAAGCGCCATCGAAGAGCTACGCGGCACTGTGCTGATGTGCACGTGGGAGAAAGGCAAAGATGCTGCCCCTGCTGAACTTTTGGACCTAGGTGAGATGCCAATGTTTCATTCTTTAATAAATGTTTAACGCAACTGCTTCTGCACCACTCAAGCCATATTCTATATTTTGTGCAGGCAAGCCCCGCGCTCTCGAAAAGAAGCGCGCGCGACTCGCCGCAGCCGCCGTAGGCGACATCGCCGCCGCCGATGACTGCTGCCTTTTGTCCGACGCATCGGGCACTTTCAGTGTTGATGAGGGAGAATCGGTAATTTTTTTGTTTTGCCTAACGCGTTGTGGCGTGGTCGAGTGCTAATACCGTATTGCGTTACCTCGGAATTGCGCTTGCACTTTGTTATTGGCAACTGTGTCAATCTAAGAGCCGTAAATGCAAGGCTTTGTGCAGTTTTATTCATTGTAGCGATGACGGTACATATTGTTCCGAATATGCAATTCATGGCAGCGTTACAGTGACATTAGCCTAACCAGAGACTGAGCATGTGATCATTTAACCTGTTGTTTTATCTTTGTTATTCGCTGATTTAACCCGCGGTTTTATCTGAATTTGCTGAATTAAATTTGCAGACCGCTTCACTGTTGACGAATATAGGACGTTTCAGGGTGAACCACGAGTGTGGCTGTGCTGGTAAACACGTGGTCGGGGATTCGATTGCTGAATGTAGCCGCCACACTCCCAGGAGCGGGGAATGGTGAAATAGTCGTGTGCCGAGCTTTGGGTGCACGTTTAAGTACTACAAGGGGTCCAGATATGTTCTCCAATGCAGTTACCCTTAATCCACTGTTGCAGGTCAGGGACACCAAACACCACAATTTAACTTCGTTTGAGGATGTTCTGCAGTGTGCCCATTTTTTATAAATGTGTTAAAGTAGGTGCTTGTGCGAGTTGGTACTACATGCTAGGTAATTAAAATGGCAAAAGATGGAAGACCAGGAAAAGGAGGCAGACACAGCACTGACTCACAAAAAGGTTTATTTGTCCCAATTATGCAATATATACTTGCACAATCTAGAGCAAAAGAAAGAAAGAAAAAACTATGAAAAACATTGTAAAATGAGTAGTCCGTCATACACCATCACTGTAAGCCATATAAATTACTTTAGAAGTACTGACTGTTGGGCATGTTGGCAATCCATACTTCAGGAAGAATGGTGCAGATAAATGGGGACAAAATAAAAAAAGACATGGAAGTTTTTCTATCTTGTTCATGTTTGTTTGTGCCATTTTTCCTTGAATACAGATTGCACGTGCAAACATGCAATGCCAAGAAATTACAAAATAAATTTCTTTGTTAGATAAAGCGATTGAAGGCCTGCTAATACATGTTGCCTCGGGAATAGCGTCTGTCAGCTGGTCCTGGGGATGCTTTAAAACATCACAACGCTGAAAGTCAGGCTTGCAGCTACAGTCTTGGCAGTGACTACCATGGTGGCCAGATGTTGCCGAGAATATGTTGTAGATGTACTCCCCTAGCCACTCATTGAGACAACAGCCGGTTAGGCCATTTTATCGCTTGCTGCATGACAGGGGTAGGATATATACCACAACTTCAGAGCAAGGGACGAAATGATTACAGTGTTTCATCTTACAAGCTCAGTTTTCTTGCGCACTTGTGTTTACGGCCCTGCACAACCTAACCAGCCTTTCAGGTGTAGAAAAAAAAAAGCCATTACATATGCCGGCAATATTTCAGAAGTTGTAGGCCATGCCGTGAAGGCACAAAATAATGACAAAATTTCTTCTGTCTTGCACCTTTGTCTAGCTTGAGTGAGCATCCCAGGACTCATTCTGACAGTTTTGAGACTGTCTTTCGCTGCTTGCTTTAATTCATGAAGTTCCTGAGGGTAGGTCCATTAGATTCTTGGATTTAATATTAACATTGTGTCCTATCCACACCCTTGGGGCATATCAGCCTCGTCCTGACAAGCCATTGCTCCCTTTTGGATCTATGCACTCGAAGGTTGTAAAGTGGGCCATTGTGAAGACTTGCTATGCTAATGCCCTGCGAAAGTCTTGCCATCTCAAAATCTTGTTCAACTTTAAGAAGCAAGCTGGAACGCCTCATAAAGGCTGGGTTCTTTTGTTATGTTTTGACATTTGCCAAGTGCCTGCTGAAAGAAACAGAAATGAGTCCTGGGATGCTCACTTGAGCTCGTCAAAGGGGCGAGACAAAAGAAGTTTTGTCATCATTCTGATCATCTATGGCATCGCACACAACCTCAAATGTGTCGCTGGTGGATGTAATGTTTTTTCTGCAGATTAAAGGCTACTTAGGTTGTGTAGGGCTGTAAATCCAAGTGCTAAATAAAACCGAGCTTGCAAGATGAAACACTGCAATTATGTCGTCTCTTGCTTTGAAGCGGTGATGTATTCCCTGCCCCTGTTTTGCGGCAAGCGGTATATCAGCCAAACAGGCCGTTGTCTCAATAAGCGGTTAAGGGAGCATGCCTGCAGCATATTCTCAGTGACATCTGGTAACCTTTGTATTCACTGCCGAGACTGTGGCTGTGTACCTGACTTTCGGCATTGACATTGTGATACGTCACTGGGACCAGCTGACCAGAGAAATTCTAAAGGATTTGGAGATGGCTAGGCAACATGGCCTTCCTTCATGTGTGTCAGCAGGCTTTTGATTGCTTTATCTAACAAAAAAATTGATTTTCTTGTTTCTGGACTTTGCAAGTCTGTGCACACAATCTGTATGTCTTACAGTGACAGTGTTTGAATGAACTATTCCTTTTATTATCTTTATCATAGATATTACTTTCATGGTTTTTTCCTTCCTCTGTTATTTACTGTGCAAGTATATATTGCGTGGTTGTGGCAAAAAAATCTTCTTAGTCAGGGTCGCGTCTGTGTCCTTTTACTGGTGTTCCATACTGATGTTCATGCTGATTTGAATTCCAATTATTTGTCACTTTAGCTTATTTTGACAGCACTCAAAAACAGCACATCTGTGCAATCTCTTCGTTGGCATGCATGGAGGTTAGGTAAGTTGAGAACAAATGCCTGCTATGGTTTCTATGTGTGACCTTAGCGGATGGTGGAATCGTCAGAGTAATCACTCACTCTGTGGAAGGTTATGCCACAGTCAGGCATGCAAATTTAGTGTCATTTGCAGACTGTTGCACAGCAAGGTTCAGTGACACACAGTGTAGAATGCTTTTGCCAGTGTGTGCATCTGTCACACTCACTTCGCCCATCAAAGCTGTGTAACCTTGATAGCAGTGCTTCAAAAATACATTACTCTAGTTGCAGGGTCGGCACTTGTTCTGAAAATATTTTTGTATGATTTCAATGTTACATATATTACCACATTACATTCCATGAGTAGTCATCTGCAATCAAAATTGTCCTTCCTTAGCTTGGCTTCAATAAAGTGTTGTATTAGGTTGTAATGATGGATTGTGTTAAGGTATGAGACCATGTTTAGAAAAAAAAAAGCTTTCAATAAGAGTATGAAGGCTAATTATTAGCCTATCTTACAGAGCACATTCTTCTGGGAAAACTAGTGTTGTATAACCTGTAAAAAATAGCATTTTTTCTGGTTTGTAAACAAAGTGGCTCACACCAGCACTTGTAACATAAATTTAGCCTGCCGTAATAAAAAATATTTTTGGCAATCGCTTGGGAGAGATAGTGACTTGTGCAATGAACCAAAACTAAGAAGTTCTGAAGTCCTGGGGGTGTGATCTTTAAGGGGGGGGGGGGGAGGGCTCTCTTGATAGATGTGCATTGCTATTAAGATGGACCCATACTGAAGGTTATTGTGCAAATTTTTTTGGGATGTTCATTGCACTTTAATACTTTGCAAAGTGCAACGTATAATTAGAAAATATTAAGTAGAAAACAGTTATCTCTGTTAATGTACAAAAGATCTGCATAAAAAAATTTCTTTTGAGAAAAAAAAAGTTTGAAATAACTGCACTGCTCACAATAAACACTCAGGTAAGCTAAAATTTACCGAACTATTAGCTCTTCAGCTCATGGTTCTTGTTTTTGTCTAATTTTGCTCTTAGGACACCTTATAATTCTAGTTCATTTCACAGCATCAGTACTGTAATGGGATGCCTTCACATTAAGTGGCTGGGGAATTGTGAGACAAGCTTTTATTGTGTTAATGCCAGGTTCTATTGTAACTGGTTTCCGCATATGAAGTATTTCTCGTGAAATTGCTAAAATGACAGAAAGCGTCAGATTCAGCAAAGTTGAGTCGGAACGCTCAGATAGGTGTCTTTTCTAACTCTTTGCATATTCATACTCCATATTTTAAGGAGCCATTTAAGTGTAGACAGCGTTTCATAAAGTACCAAGGTCTGTTCTATTTTGCTTCCAGTGCAGAACTTGATTTTACAATATCTTGCACCCGCCAAATGTAAAATTCAGGCACAAACTCCTCTGGTAGTTGCCTAAGTATGCGTAAGCATTGTGCCACTTGGTCATCTCAACACAGCCTGGTGTCAATGTCATGAAACTTGATCTGACCATTATAAACCCTAATCTAACATGATCCGAGCCCTGTAAACTCTTTATCAGTCCTTATTAACCTGGATTCCCTGTAAGTAGAAGTAATGTCCCCTGTATTGTCGTTAGCGTCATTGTTTTTTGGCTTCTAATGCTATGATTAACAGAATTAGCCAAGTTACTTTCCATAACTGTATTCCAAAATAATGCCTTCTCATGGTTAACACGAAACTAAAGTGCAGTTTTCGTTAAGTGATGATGCATGAAGCATAGCCAAATACTTCATTGTTTTTCATGCTTTACATGTTAGTCTATAAAACAGTATGTTTGAATTGTTTGTCAATAAACCACTGTAGGTGTGCACCACATGTGAGCAGCTGAGGGAAGAGTTGGCAGCCCTCAAGCGAAGAAATCGAGAATTGGAGGAACTGCATGGTAGGCTTTCTTACTGTTCTTCACATTATTTGCCATATAGTGAGGCTGCCACCAAAAGCTTTTAGAAAATTTACGCCTTAGTTCTACGTCATTTGAATGAGGCCAACTTCTTCTTCTTTTTAGAATGCCACAAGATGGTAAAAAAGCTAAAAAAAATGATTGAGGACGACGTCATCGGGGGTTGTGTGAAGCCATGCCCAAAGGTAAGACCTATGTTTAGTGTGTGTATAATGTATGATTTTGTAAATTTGTCTGCCATCTATATAGGGCCCGACATCTGGTCTAACGTCGCAATCAAAAATCCAGTTCCTATGTGTTGTCTAACCATATAATGATATATGTGAAATTTTAAAGATGAACATTATTGTAACAAACTCCCTTAAATTCACGAAATAGTTTGCTGTAGTCAACATTAGCTACATAAAGTTACACTGAAAAACCTAACAGTAGTGCATATGAGTTGGCAGCCAGCATAGAATTCATCAGACATGTGAACGAAAGCAACTGTTCTTTGTGGCAAAAAGGACATAGGCAGCACTGCTTGTTTTTCCGCATTAATGGTGCATCATGTTATGCCTTGCTTCACACTCGCAAGGCATTTCATATACTCTAGCCCAGTGCTTTCCATTATGGTAAAATAATGCCACACCGGAGTTAAGGTAGCTGCAGCCTCACAAGAAGTTGGGAGCGTAGAAGTCTTCAATGTCCCCAGTTTCAGCCTTGCAGGATGCTGATCTGTAACCTTGGCAGCAATTTTCAACTCGGTCAGTCCATCAGCCACATGTGACGTGCGTAGCATTTTCTTTGTGCGCAACAGGGCTCCAGTGTGTGCCCGTGCCCATCCTCTCCAGTTTGGCTGCGCTGCATAGTGCGGACCGACCAGTTTTGCCCTTCACCTGCTTGACCAATGGATAATAGCCACATCAAATTTGCGCATTCTGAAGTGTTGTCAATAGCTTGTCTCCCATGTCATCTAGCCAGGAGCAGCCTGGAGGGGGTGTGCGCTGGTAGGAATACATGTGGTCTGACCTTAAATTTTGCCTGCTTCGAAGCTAGTTTTGTTCAAAGCTAATTGAAATTAGCGAGGCTCAGCAGCTACGACACTCATAAGCAGGTGGTCAAAGTTTAATTCTTGCGTGGGCTGTGGCAGCCGAGCATGAGCAGAAGATAGCCAGTTTTCTCTAGAAATATAAGTAATTTTTATCAAAATTCAAAACCAGCTTTTTGCTTACTTGAGCCTGTTTAATAAAGTGCTTCAATAAATATACACTGTAACTGTAGGAAGAAACGGACGGATACACTCTTCTTGATTGGTATCAGCTATCAGCCAATAGCAGACGGCATATTTAAGCTGGTGACAGTTTCAAAGTGGGTGAAAAGGCCTAGGTTGAAAAGAGTTTTTGAAAAGTATTTGACTTCACACTCTACTTGTGAGCTACATGCTCCGCGCACGACTGAAAAATTTGGCTGAGATGTTCACAGTAGCATATGCCATCCATGGACTGCGTTCCTTCAATAACCTCGATGGGCAGTTCAGGACCTATTAGGTGGGAGGTGGGTTTAAAAAAAAAAGATATCTTTAAGATATGGGGCTGAAAACTTGTAGATATATGTAATGTGACGAGCTTACTTTGAACATGCAGCCTATTTTTGTTTATGTCCTCTGGTTCTAGTTTTATCCGAGCTTCCTTTACATAATTTTTTCAAAGATTTGCAGAATACCAGTTCCTGAAATTTTGCTGAACAGGGTACCAATACCTTCTGAATGATTCAAGAGTGAAATTAGACCAACCTTATTGGTTTGGCTTGCCTAGAACAATAGTTGCAAGACTTCAAAGTTACTCGCCAAAAGAACACCTTTTCGAGTTTCAGATTCAATTCGATACCTCGCAGTAGCCCCTAACCTTAGCAGGAGATAATTAAGGGAAGCTTGCGTAGAACTTGAACAAAGAAGATAGATGAAAATGACCTTATATATTCAAAATAAGCACATAATATTACATATATGTACAAATTTTCAGCACTATAACTCGAATAACCATTAAAAAAATTTTTGGTATGCACTCGCATTCCCTTTTAAGAAAGGGATTGGACAGAAAATCCATGTTATGCTTACAGTTGACACCTTCTATGACTACATAGTTGTCTTGGGAGTCTTGTGCTAAATTGCAACACATGGCTTCAACAATTCAGCTTGAACCTGCCATGGTTGCTCAGTGGCTATGGTGTTAGGCTGCTGAGCACGAGGTCGCGGGATCGGATCCTGGCCACGGTGGCCGCATTTCGATGGGGGCGAAATGCGAAAACACCCGTGTACTTAGATTTAGGTGCACGTTAAAGAACCCCAGGTGGTCGAAATTTCCGGAGTCCTCCACTACGGAGTGCCTCATAATCAGAAAGTGGTTTTGGCACGTAAAACCCCGTAATTTAATTCAGCTTGATTTCCGATTAAGGCTCTTGGATTTCAGCTTCCATACGGCATATCGGCTCAGTTTAGAAATGTGAGAGGAGAAATGTGAAAACAAATTTTGCTAGAGTTCGGCAATAAAGTTGGATGACTAAGCAAGACCTACACTGACTAAATAAAACTTGAAAGCAAGATGTTGTGGCTTTCAAGCCCCATATTAAGGCTTATACAGATGTTTAATAGAAAGCAGCATTTATATGCCACATTACGTTCCTTATTTCACAAGGACTTGTGAACAAGTTCAAAAGTCCAACAACTTTGTAGTCACGAGTTCGATAAAAGCCTGTCTGGTCAGGATGAAACATGATAAAGAAAGATGTACACTGACCATAGAAAACTTTAAATGCAAGGCGTTTTGGCTTCCATATGAAAGCCTTGGGAAAGCCTTCCTATGAGGCTTGGAAGCCGAAACGTCTTGCTTTAAAGTTTTATTTGGTCAGTGTAAGTCTTTCTTTGTCATGTTTCATCCTGACCACATGGGCTTCTGTAAAACTTTCGATTACAAAGTTGTTGGACTTGTTCAGAAACTTGTTCAGAAGGCTTCGCAAAATAAGGAATGTAATGAGGCATATAACTGCTGTTTTCTGTTAACCATCTTGTTAAAAAATGTAAGCTGAATAATTCTTTAAATAGGAATTTGGCAGTTCTTTATGTGCATTGGTGCTGTATTGCCAAAGTTTATTTTGTGTGCGCTTTGTCACTGTTCGGCATTTTTCGCAGATGGACATCGGAGGCGGAGTTGTTGTAGACAACGCAGTAATTGAAGGACTGCGCCGCAATTGCCCTGGGGCCCCTGCTAAGTTTGCAAGAGGCCTCATGCGGCATCTGTTCACAGCAGAGGAGCTGCGTGGAAAATCACTGTTTGGACGGCGGTCCAATGCGCATCCTTGTGCACCTCAACGGGAATGCCTGGACCCTGTCAAAGTGAATGCCATTATCGGTAAGCCATTTTCCCATTTTACTGTGAACACGTATGTCAGCAGTATGTATGTAAGTTCATGATTTGGCACAAATTATGTGCTTTTATTTGCAGACCTAATTTTGATCCTTTATGATTCGCGTGAGCAAACAAGCATTGACCACACGTTATATCAGCGCCTTATAACAGCAGCAAGTGCTGAGATAGGCAGTCATATGTGCACATGTGCAATGTATCCTTCGGTGCAACTCTCTGCTATGCTACCCCCCCCCCTTAGGAGGGCACATGCTCTGTATTCATGAAGCTCCATCATCAACACACAACTTCCTGACCATACTTTGTGCATGCTGATCAATTCCCATTATTAATTTTATTCATTCCCTGGTGCGTGCATATCTGCAATGCACTTCCCATTTTTTATTTGCATTACTGCACCAATAAGTACAACATTTATTATCTGGCACAGTTCTCTCACACTAGCCTTTTCAGGTGACCTTAAAGGGGGCATGACATGATCACCTAACATTTTGCAGTTTTCCGCGAGAAATTGTAATAGAAGGGTCTGTTATGGCTATACACATTTAAAAACTGGGCAGTAAAAGCACATTTCTGTCCAAAATATAAGCAAGAACTTGCTGGCTCTAAGCGCCGCCCTCTGGCGGCCATCGCCATATTACCATGCGTCATCTGCTGCATAAAACCGAGCAATCGTCTGGTACAAAATCAGCCACTGCACCACGTAAGGGTGGAGCATAGCTGCCGTCTGTTGCCATATTCGCTCCAGGTATTGCGTGTCATGTCTTCTACAACACCAACTTCGCGTGATCAAGCAAGCGATGAATCTGAGCAGCAGAAGCAGTGAAAGCGCTATGCATTTTGACTTCGACCTCATTGCCACCAGCTCAGTGAGGAAACATGGCCTCCGAGATATGTGCACACCAGCCATGGGCTAAGCTGGCATGTGCACATCTTTGAGGTCACTGCCAAAGACAGCCTAGTAAGCATAGTCAATGTAAGATGATGACATTGGTACTGAGCGAAATCACTGAGTGAAAGTGCGCTCAGCCAGTGAACTTCTCACAGTGGCCACAGTGCCTATGCTACGTAGCACACTGCAGCTGTAGTGGGTAGCATTTGCTTCGTGCACGACAGGGCTTCAGTGTGGGCTTGTGCACATGTGGTCCAGTCCGGCCATGCTACAGACCGGCTTTGCCCGCAGCTTGATCAACGGATAGTGGTCAAATCCAACTTGTGCATATTGAAGTGCAAAGTCTGCCAAGGCATCTAACCAGGAGCTGCGACAAGTGACAGTGCGCTGGCAAGCGTGCGTATGTTCTGACCTCAAGTTTTGTGTGGTTCTAGGCTAGTTGAAGGCTCCAAACTAATTGAAATTAGTGAGACCCGACCAAGCTGATGGCCATGACACCAATAAGCAGGGTAGCCAAAGTTTAATTCCCACGCGGGCGGCCGGAGTCATCCATACGGGAGCAGATAATAGTCGGCTTCTTGCAGAAGTGCGTAATTATTATCAAAATTTAAAAGCAGATCTTTGCTTACTCCAGCCTGTTTATTAAACTTCAATAAATTCTCTCAGTAACAAAAGGAAAAAGGGCACTGATCCAAACACCCTTCATGATTGATGTCAGTTATTAGCCAATAGCAGCCACATTTTCTGGGCACTTTATTACAAAATAAGTTGTCCGGAAAAGAGTGACGAGCAGGCTTCTGTTGAAAAGAGAGCATTTGAAAGGACAAAGACTTTGCACTCCGCTTGCGAGCTCCACATGCCGTACCTGACTGCAAAACCTGGCTGAAATGTTCACAGCAGCAAATGCTATCTGCAGACTTCATTTCACCATGCCTGAGTGGTGGTTCAGGACCCCTTTAAAAGAAAACTAAGATGTGTGCAAGCCACTGCGCTGCACTTATGGTAAATGCATGTGCATATTCCTTGTACGAGAGCAGCCATATTAGTGCAACATTTTTGCCTCAAATCATTTGTAGTGTGTCATTCAACCAATGTTCACTGTGCATGGATACTGTAATTAACGTGGAAAGTTGGGCTAGTTGGTGTTCGTGCATTTGCTGTGACATAGGTACTAGTGCGAACAAGACTACAGAAAAATGGTGGGACAGGCCAGAGCGCTAGTTCTTGAACTGTTGAAGAAGTAGTGCTCTGTCCTGTCCCACCCTTTTTCCATAGTCCTGTCCATGCTAGCAACTATGTCACAGCACATGGATGCTGTAAACACTGCCAGTCATACAGGTGTCGCTACTGTAATTGGTAAGCATCTGTTAGCCGATAAAGTCTAAAGAGGAAGAAGGTTTGCCACTTGAGGTAAGGAAAGGCAGTAAAGAGAGAATTTATTGCTGACAGTTGCTACATTTCACTACTTAAGGATGCTGAAACTTCACAGTTACCTTCTCTGTTCCAAAAATAACTAACAATCTGTTTACTAATTTCTCTGCAACTTCTAGCAATAATAAATTTGTTTGTTGCAACTACCGTAAAAACTCGCATATAGTACGAGGAGAAATTTTTGAGACGCGAAATGGGAAAAAAAAATTTTTGTCCACGTATAATATGAGTTGGGAAAATCTGAGGAAAAAATTTATTTAAATTGCACTCTGCACTTTAGTCACTGTCTTCCTCAGCTGCGTTCCCTTCGGATAGTTCCTTGTCGGACATGTCTTCCCAGAGGTACTCATCCTCTGTGCCATCGAGTGTGTTCAAGATGCTCCACTTCTTGAATGTGCAACGCACAAGGTCCTCTGGTATGCTGGCCCATGCATCCATAATCCACTTGCGTAGCGTGGCTGGTGAAGCCCGCTTCAGCAGAGCCACTCGGCGTCACTGCAGGCTCACCTGCCTGCATCCAATCTGCGTAAAACCGTTGGACTGCTTCCTCGAACGGCTTGTCCCCCAAGCATCTAAAGGCTGCAGCTGCGACATCCCACCTGGGATAACGACGAGTTCAGTGCCGGATTGGCGCAACAGCCTCTTCATTGAGTTGGCCAAATGGCAACGAAATGCGTCTAGCACAAAGATAGACAGGAACGACAACAGTGCGCCGAGCCGCCTACACCAGACGGACTTTATCCAGTCGAACACAAGATTCTCGTTTATCCAGCCTTTCTCATGGCATCTCAAGAGCAAATTTTTTGGCAGGACCTCACCTTTAGGCACTCTCTTGCGCTTGAAGACGACATAGGGCAGGAGCTTGTGTCTGACTGCCGTGCACGACATGATGGTAACTTCGTGTTTTTTCACGGTCAGAGGACCAGACATAAACTTGTTTAGAGCCCTTGTCGTGCACGTTGAGGGGTGATGGCATGTCCAGATAAACCGGCGTTTGGTCAGCATTGCTGATTTGTCCTAGCTGGAAGTTCTTGGACATGCGCAGTGAAATAACGTGGTGCTGGAAAGCCACAGCTCTTCGAACGATTCGGGCAGCTTTTGCGAAATCGAAGTTTGGCGACGCAAGGAAAATCCAGCAAGGCACGTGTAGCGATGAATCCAGTGCTTGCTTGCTTTGATGGTGGAGCGCGGTAGCTTTTTTTTTCTCAAGCAAGCTACTTAGCTTTTGCCTGTATAAGCTCCACGCTCACAGCTAGATGCGCGGCTCACTGTTTGCGTATGAACTCCGTCAGGGCGAGTTTGATTTCAGGTAATGTCCCACTTTTCGGGTCGCGAAAGCTTCTTCGCGTTTCCCTGCACGTGAAAAGGGCTTCCTTCTGTCGACGCCAAACTGCCTTCTGGCCACACTGTTGCCAATGTCCTGTGCGGCTAAAATAACCTGTCTCTAGAAGGTAGTCGAGTACTGTTTTTTTGGTCTTTTAGTGCAGAATTAAAAAGATGCACTCTGGAAGTGTGGTTTGCACGTGTGCTGCCCAGGTGCACACTCAACAATAAAGAAACGATGCTGTAGTCACACAGCAATAACGAAACCAAGCTGTAGCCATGCAGCAATAAGGAAGCGAAACCGTAGCCACTCAGCAATAAGGCAGTCAAGTCATAGCCACGCAGCATTAACGGAACCAAAAGTTCTAGCCCAAATTTCTGACTGAAATTTTTGTTCGGATCCACATATAGTACAAGGTGAAAATTTGGGACGCTAATAGGAAAAAACCTCGTATTATATGCGGGTTTTTACGGTATGTGGTTTCAAGCACCTTATTTCTTCTGCCTGGCCTATAGAACTTCTACGCAATAAACTTTAAGATTTGTGTAATTCCTGAGCATAATTATTTTTCCATTTTTCACATGCCACGTAGCAATAAGGACCGATTTTAATGATGACCGAATTTAAAATTTTCTCCACTTATAACTCAGTTCAGAGTACTCCTTAATGTACATGCACTGATCCTAGATTAGAAATTGGTAATTATTTCAATAACTCAAAAAGCACAAATATATTGTCCCTGTTTATGTGACAGTGACATTGTGACTATGTTCCAAATATGACAAACTGGAAGTTGTCCAACTTATTTTGCAATCATAAAGGTCTTATTGGCCCCATGCAATGAATACTTACATGTATGGTTATCATGATTGCTCAAAGTGTGAAGCTCCACAGGAGAAATTAAATACTAGCGTAGTTAAGCGCAGTGCATACCAACTATTGCCATCAGCACAGGGAACAATAATTTTTTTTACCCACTGAACAATAGAAGCCAGTAGGTCATTCCCTTTGTCTTCCAAAAGTGCATTTGCTATGCATAATGTGATATCTGTGTAGCAGTCATAGTTCATGGTTGTTCCTACTTGCTTATGTTATAAGCGGGAATGTGTTGTCATTTGAAGATGGGATTAATGTGTGACTGCGTTGCTGTATTGGGGCCATGTTCAATAATCGCGTTTAGAGATACTTTTAGGTCACTAGCAATGACATGTTAGCACCACGGGCATTGGTTCATTGCTAGTGTCACAAAATCTCTGGAAAGAAAAAGTATTTTCAAAAGTGATTGTCTAAGAACTGCCCTTCTTCGCTACAGAGTGGGCAGGGAGGTCTGCTGCTTTATTGTTACAATTTGTACATAATATTTCCTGAAATACTGAAAGGAAACTTGGCATAGTGCCACAACTATATACATATAAATATTTATGGCATGTTTGTGCTGAATGTTCATTGCATATTCTTAAAAATAATTTCAATTGTATTTTGCAGGCTTCACCGTTGCAGAGTTCCAGGCGGACCCTATGAGGCTGAAAAGTAGCCTGTCGTCGCTGCTTTCGCGGGAAGTAAAGTAGCTCGCGTCAGAGCAGCAGCTGAAGCGCTCCGTACAGGTCAGGCTGGTGGTGTAAACCGAAATGCTAAGGCAAAATTTGTTTTGTTTTGTTTGTTTGTTTGTTTGTTTGTTTATTTATTTATTTATTTATTTATTATGCATACCTTACAGGCCTCCCGGAAGGAATATTGTTACTTCAAACTAGACATGTCATTCAAACACGGAAGAAAAAACATCCAGACAGCGCAGTAACATAATCATATTTTATTAGGCAATACACTTATACAAATAAAAGAAATGGCAAAATTTCAAGAAACGAAGTTGTATTGTTTACGACCTTTAACTCTTCAATAAAAAACTAGATAACTATTCTATTAGTTGCATCTGATGCCATACCAAGGTTGGCAAAGTTTTTGCAATAAAGGGAAAATTCACTCCTTCATAGCAATTGCTACAAAGGAAACCCATACGGGTTCAACGAAAGAAAAGCCTCGCAGTTGAAGAAAAATTCGTCCTGGTCCGGGACTCGAGCCCGGGACCACCACCTTTCCGTGGACCCGGGTTCAAGTCCCGGTCCAGGACAAATTTTTCTTCAACTGCGAGGCTTTTCTTTCGTTGAACCCATATGGGTTTCCCTTGTAGCAACTGCTACGAACAGGCGGACGTCTGATTTTCCCTTTATTACTTACTTCTCTCCACCTTGCAGGTTTCCACAAGACTATTACTTCAAAGTTTTTGCTTAGGCATTGCGCGCGTTAGTCTGGTTTCTATTCCCACCCTAATTTTGGAATGTTGTCTGATCTCAATTTATTTTCTTTTAACAAAATACAAGCTTTTTAAACTTTTTTTGTCTTCGTCAAGCTTCTTTTTGTCAGGTGTCAACTCTAGTCGAGTCTTGCAATGTTATTTCTTTCTTACCACTAGTACCACCAGCTTGACCTGAGGTGCGCATTGGCAGCTACAGTTTATGTGTGCATGTTTGTGCATCCTAATTTGCTGCAGAAGACATGTCTTGTGCAATATGGTCTAGTCTTTCAGTGCAATAAATGTTTAAATCAAGTCACTTCGTTGTGGTGCCAATTTTTTTGCGCTCATATACTGTGGTCTTCAAACGCTACAGTGCAATTCTCTAGAACTTTGGTAAATAGTGAGCAATATACTTATAGACATAGGTTCTATAGACATTTGCCTTATAGGGTCTTCAAAGCAACTGCATAGAATTTTCCATTAAAATTTGCTTTTAGCAAAATTAAAGGAATGCTATAGAAATTTGTCTTTAGGATCTCAAAAGGAACTACGTAGGAATGTTCTATAGAAATTTGTCTTTAGGATCTCAAAAGGAACTACGTAGGAATGTTCTATAGAAATTTGTCTTTAGGATCTCTAAAGGAACTACGTAGGAATGTTCTATAGAAATTTGTCTTTAGGATCTCAAAATAAACTACGTAGGAATGTTCTATAGAAATCTGTCTTTAGGATCTCTAAAGGAACTACATAGGAATGTTCTATAGAAATTTGTCTTTAGGATCTCTAAAGGAACTACGTAGGAATGTGCTATAGAAATTTGTCTTTAGGATCTCTAAAGGAACTACGTAGGAATGTTCTATAGAAATTTGTATATAGGATCTCTAAAGGAACTGCGTAGGAATGTTCTATAGAAATTTGTCTTTAGGATCTCTAAAGGAACTACGTAGGAATGTTCTATAGAAATTTGTCTTTAGGATCTCTAAAGGAACTACGTAGGAATGTTCTATAGAAATTTGTCTTTAGCATCTCTAAAGGAACTACGTAGGAATGTTCTATAGAAATTTGTCTTTAGCATCTCTAAAGGAACTACGTAGGAATGTTCTATAGAAATTTGTCTTTAGCATCTCTAAAGCAACTCGATAGAAATGTTCTATAGAAATGTGTCTTTAGAGTTCCTATAAGAATGCGGTGGCCAAATAACTTTTGAAACTCTATAGGAAAATTCTATAGGCAATCAAAATAAACACAATAGAGTTCTATAGAGAAAGTTCAAAAGACTTTCTAAAAAAACACATTAAAAATTTTTGTAAGGGTAGCAAGCGGCCGCGGCTTGTTTTGTTCTTCTATTTTATTGCTTCTCTTCAGTTGTATTTTTTGATCGCCTTCAGAAGCCGGTGCGTAATGCTCTAGCAAACAGCGCGAGTCTAGCATTAAAGTGCGAAGGAGCGCGGAGAGTAATTCAAAGCACGCGGCTGCATAAATAAAACACAAGCCTGGTAGGGCGAGAATGCCACAACGCAAAAAAAAGAAAAATACAACAGAGAACAGAAAAAATGCAGAGAGAAAAGTCAGGGTTTTTTGTAAACAACTCATGCAACGTATACAGCCTCGTCAAGTTCATTGAACATATCAATTCATTTTCAGCCTCTGTGGATGCATCAACGATAACAACGGATAATTGCAAACGTCACACTGACAGAAAATTCGGATGCTGTAGGCCAGCGCTCAATTCCGAGCCGCCGAAATTCTGACTCGCTACAAAAAAAGTCAGCATGCTTCTGACAGTCGCGCTATACGCAGATCGTCATTAGAAGCTCTCGGCCAAACGCAGAAGAATCACTCGATATGGGAGTCCGCGCATACCACTTCTGCGGCCTTCATCTAAAGCCGGGCGGGAGACGTGCATGCGTGCGGTTGCGTGACGATCCAAATGTGCCGAGACGGCGGAAGTGTATCGGCACCGCGCGAGACCTCGGTGCAAGGACGACGTCCGCGGCTTCGAGGACGACGTCCGCGTGTCCACTCTGCTGTCCGAGTAGTAGCGCACGACTGCTCGGACCTCACCGCCGATTCGGACGCTTACGACACCGAGATGCGAGACACGTAACGGACAACGACATGGACATAATATAGTCCCGCATGTTCCGCTATGTAAGCGTATCCGAGTCCGGCTCGGGGGAAAGTAGTGTTCATGGAAAAGATAAACAGTTATCGTAAATTTTAACTGGCTCACTAGTGGATTGCTGGCGACTGTAATAATATGACAAGCTGGTTGGATCGCAAAATGAAATATAAAGCTGATCAGGCAAGGACGAGTAAAGGACAGCGCACGACACAAAAGATGGCGTCGTCGTACTTTCTTGTTGTGTTCTTTCTTTTTATTTCTTAATCATTGTTCATTCTTTTAATTTGTTTTGGTGACGCTTTTGTCACCTGGCAGCTTCTCAATACCATTTAGGGTGCTTGTGCACAGAAGTGTAATTAATGAAATAACGCTGGTGAAGGAGGGTCAATTAGAGAAAGAAATGTGAGGATGCTTCAAAAGAACTACGAAAAGAAAAGAAACCTCAGATATCGCGCAAGTACGGCATGCATGTTATGCAAACCCGGCATGTCCATGCTCGCTGTTCACCTCGCTGCGCTGTGTAATCGTTCTCACTTAATATTGAGGCATGGTGGTTGAGGTAGGTAGGACGCCAGTGCAGCAGCGGGCTCGATAAAGTGAGATTTCTGGCGTATAAAGTATTCGTCGGAAATTTCATATCAATAACGTTTTTATTTATTTTTTGTTTTGTATAACTGCTTTCATTATACGTGCAAGCTGTCGCGTCATTCGCAAAAGTGAATCGCGCTTCTTGTTCTTGTATACGCGGCCTACCCGTTGCGCAATAAGCAGGTGGCAGGGCCTACGTCAGGCAGAGCCTTTTAAGTAAACTCTACTTTCAAATAGGAGAAATACCGGAGTTAGGACTCGTCTATGCTTCTAAATGCAGCACTATAGGGAATCCTCAGGAGAAAAAGAAAGGACAACGTTGACACTAAGGACACGGATGTTTGTTTTTGTCCTATCCTCGTGGCAAGTATCCAACTGGCCATCCAAGTCACCCACGTGCCGCACGTCAATTACGTGAAAAAGCGGCTGACTGCTATCTGTCACCTGTTCAGGTTCCTTGCAGGAAAAAGTTGGGGAGTATCTGTACACGCTATGTTACAGCTGTATATCGCGTTGTTCGTTGGATTCCTGCGATACAGCCTGCCTGCAATATCCAACACCTGCAAGTCTAACCTGCGTACGATACAGAGCATTCAAGCCCACGCCCTTAATATATGTCTCGGCTTACCACGCAGTGCATCAACGGCTGAAACCATTGCCCTTGCGCAGGATTACCCAATCAAGACGCACATTACCGTTGAGACAATGCGTATGCATCTCAGGGTTTATGCTAGGACCCCTTCCCACCACTTGGCGAGCCTCACTGCTGCAAGGCTCTGCTCGACATTTAGCGGCATTGTCAGTGCACATCGTGCGTCGTTTACTTCAGGGTACGCACCTGCGGCCAAGCCAGCGTTTCCTCCGTGGTGTTTGAGCCGTCCACAAGTACAGCCGCGGCCACGTCTGTGTAGAGCGCGCGAGCAGACGGCCTCGCTTTGCGGGGCGACACCGTGCGGCAGTTGCGGGATTTGACGCACTGCGCCCAGGAGCATGCGCGGCCTAATAGACATGCAGGTCGGCGCACGCTGCTTTATACCAGAAATTATGCTGGTGAGCGCACGTGTTTTGCCGGTTGTGCGCATTACCCGAGGGCGCCATCTTACTACGCGCGATGACAAGGGAATTGCGCACGTGGGTGATCGCGTGTGCGATTCTGTCAGGGCACTTGATATGAAAAACTATGTCTTCACTAATCACAGATAATGTTATCGACCAATGAAATGACAACATCACATGCGTGCTGCCTATATTAGACGTAGAAGTCAAACCTTTTCGCAGAATTTATTCGCAATGGCTCCCCGACTCACAGCGGATGAGCGACGCGCAATTGCTATTATGGGGCGCACAATGACGCCGTTGTTGGCGTTATCATTTTTTCGTATCACCACGTAATCGGAACAGCCAGAAAGCACGCATAGTTTGTTGTGAGAGTCGGGTGCGTGTTATCAGCTGAAACGCGTAATCTTTTGGCATGGAGATACCGAGAGTGCCCCGAGGAAGCGCACATATTCGGTTAAACAACGGCCCTTTTCAACGTTGCCGCTCGTGCAATGCAGGTCTGCATGCAAATTAGGCCGCGCATGCTCCTCGGCACAGTACGTCAGACCCCGCAACTGCCGCACGGTGTCGCCCCGCAGAGCAAGGCCGTCTGCTCGCGCGCTCTACACAGACGTGGCCGCGGCTGTACATCTAATGATTCCAGGACTACAGAAGAAGACAGATCTACCGGCCCCTGCTCTAAAACAGCTGAGCTTACTTCTTCTGCATGAAAAGTACAGCAACCACGTCCACATCTATACCGATGGATCAACTACGTCGTGCAGTTCCGGTGGTGCCGTGGTGGTACCAACGCGAGGAATGACACTGCGCTTCAAGACATCGCATGTCACGACCTCAACGGCGGCAGAACTAACGGCCCTGCGTCGAGCACTGGAATTCATTGAATCTGAAAGAGCTAGAAAATGGGCTGTGTTCTGTGATTCGAAACCGGCACTACAGTGCACGCAGTCAGTTCTTCGACACGGATGCCATGACCAACTGACATATGAAATCGCGAAACTTTACCATGATGTCCAACAAAAAGGTCACGAGGTCGTTTTTCAATGGGTACCTGGCCATTGTGGAATCAGTGGCAATGATTCCGCCGATAACGCTGCTCGTACAGCACATCATGAAGAGCAGAGCGTTCCAATTCCGCTTTCGAGGACAGACGCCGCTAGGCAGCTTCGACACTTGGCACGCAGTCTCACACTGACCGAGTGGAACTCGCCAAACTTGCGACTTACACGACTACATCGACTAAACCCCTCCCTTCAACTCCGGGCTCCACTCGGACTTCCTCGACGTGAAGCTACGCTTCTCTGTCGCCTTTGGTTAGGAGTTGCCTTCACAAAGGCATACTCTACATTAATTGGAGTGACTGACAGTGGAGCATGCGAGGTCTGTGGCACGGAAGAAAACATCGACCACCTGCTGTGCCGCTGTCCACGATACACCCCTGAGAGACAAGAACTTACCAAAGCTTTTCAAAAACTGGACAATCGGCCGCTTTCTGTGCAGGTGCTGCTGGAACACCGCCCCCATCGCCCGTCCGCCCATAAAGCGGTGAAGGCACTTTTGTGCTTCTTAAGGACGACGGGCTTGTGCGACCATTTGTGACTATAATTGCAATTTCTGTAAGGCCACACACGTCAGCCAACTCAGTGCAATTTCCTTCTTTCCTTCTCTCCGCTCTCTCCCGTTATCCTTGTTTTCCCCTTTCCCGTTCCCCCGGTGTAGGGTAGCCAACCGGACGCGATTCTGGTTAACCTCCCTGCCTTCTTCTTATCTCTGTCCCTCCCTCCTCCACGTGCCACTAGATTACTGACTTTTTTGCGCTTTTTGTTTCACATGTAACTAAGCGAACGAAAGAGGTTCCCTAGAGAAGGCTTGCTGGTGAAGAGCCAGAATTGAGGTCGTCGGTGCAACATGAAGATGCCTTCTAGGCATATACGTGTGCAGTGAGGTACGTGCTACTTTCGTAGCTTTAAATAAGAACTACAAACGTTGAGCTATTTTTTTTAAATTTCACTCCTTGAATTATTTATCCGTGTGTGCAATCTTGTCCCTTCGATGAGTTAATGTATTTCATTTATTGTACCTCAATTCCCCTGGAAATAGGGTATATATCAGGAATAGGTCGCTCTGCGGAACAGGGACTCGATTGCAGCCTTTAAGGAATGCAGAAATGAGTGGTGCAGGGCGTTGGAGTGTATACTGTTCCGGTTCCGTGCACTTGTAACAAAAAAATAAGCGTAGGTGAGTGGTTGCCTGCGCCGAAGGAGGGCCACCATGTTTATTATGCTTTGTGCGACTGAACAGGCGATGAGCTGGCCACATATACTGATGAAGTTTGCAGTACAAAAAATTCTGATTAAATGTCACTTGCAGCATTGCGGTTGTGCAGCAGCCACATGGCACATTGCAATGCACTTCATATGTTCGCATATAACGATCCAGTATGCAAGTTACGTTGAAGGGACATGCGGCTTCATGCAGTGAATTCGTCCTGTAAGATGTTCTTTTAATTATCGCTCATTTTCTAAATTTTTTTGCTGTGACATCCCATGGTTTATCTTTCTTTCTGGTGTTTTGTGTTGCAGATTCTGACACTTAATGGCATTAATTTACATTCTCGATGTTCGGGCAATGCTACTAGTGCATGCGACGCGCCATGTGTTAAAGAATTAACATTGAAAATGTCGCTCCAGTACGCTTAAAGAAATGTAGTTGTTTTGCGAATTAAGCGGTTTGCGTAATGCTGCCGTACCAGATGCTCCTTTGACGGTATGGTATCTCAGCGCAGTACTACGCGCGACTTAGCGGGATCCCCCGTTTGTGCGCGACGTTGCTCGCAGAGGATCGGTGCTCCTGCCTGCGCGGTGCGTGGCAGTGAAATGGAGCGTCGTGCTTGAACGCTGAGTGCCGGAACACCAGATGGAGCGGAAAGATAGCACGCTCAGGTATGAAGGCGCTGCTGACACGCACGCGACTTGTGTCCCCACTCTGACCGCGTTATTATGCATGGCCAATTGACAAACAAAGCATCCCACTCTCTTGGACTTGATTTGCCGGTTGTACGTTCATGGCAAGCGTAGAACCATATGTAGAACTCCCGAGCGTGCAGAGTCCGCGACAGGCCTGCTGCCGCTCTGCTTCCGAAGTACCCATAAAGACAGTGCGCCCATATCGGAAATCGCATATTGTTGATCCAGTGCAGTCTTATGCACTGTTGTAGAGCGATAACACGGGTATGACTCGCAGGAGGTTACGGCCGGATTACGTCATACGCCGGACGAAGATGTCTTTCCGGAGAGACCCACGCTTTCGATGCCACAACGGGAGCGACGGCATCGCGTAAGTCAAACGCGACGTCCAAGGGCATCGCTGCGGACATCGTGGGAAACGGGACCTTCGGAATCGCCGAGCCAACTCGGGCCACGTTGCCGCCGTTTCCGTCGTGGCATGCCGGCTCCTTGTCTTTCGGCCATTAATTTCCGCCCACCCTCCGTACGTCGCGAGGAGACGGACCAACTGCACTCCCGACGGCCGTGTGTCTGCCGCTGCTCGCGCAGACAGCGAAGACACGTCAAGGCGATCGGGGAGACGCGCGAGCGCCGTCGGACACGGCGTGACCCCGACTCGCCTCGCCAGCTCGCCGACGCCGTCGCGGTGCGTTGTCTCCCTCGGGTCACGAGCAGCGAGCGCCGCGTCGAAACGAAGATTAGGCGCGGGCGAGACCGGCGCGGGAGCATCCCGGCGCGTATACCCGAGTCGCGGCCGCCCGTCTTGCTGCAGAATTCCGCGCGGCGCGCTCTCTGGAAGGCCGCTCGCGCACAAAGCTCGGCTAGTTCTGCCTGCACGCGTTCATTTGCGTGACAACACCCACTGCCTTGACAACGCGCGCGCTGTTGTTGTTTTCGCGCTTCCTTCTTTCTTTCTTTCTTTCTTTCTTTCTTTCTTTCTTTCTTTCTTTCTTTCTTTCTTTCTGTCCTTCTTTCACACCTTGGGCCGCCAGAGCGTGGCTGACAAGCGACGTGAAATCGCTTAACGGGCGTCCTAGGTCGAGGCATGTACGGGAATTGCGTTAGTGATCGAAACGATCAGATGTGAGTCAGGAGCACACGACGAACCTGCGGGCGTCCTCGGGGCAGTGTGTCGCGAAAGTACAAGCGCGAAATTGGACGCGTGCAGCGGTTGTCGCGGCTGGTTGGCTTTAGTGACCACTCACCAGCTCAAACTCGACGAGCGAAGTACTCACATAGCAGCAACATGCGATGTGTCTGCGGTATCTGTGCTTCCGAGGAACCGATGCTCGCGCACAGAAAACCTCTGTACTCGCAAAATAAGGAACTGTTTGTGATGACATCATCAAGGTGCAAGCAAAGCGCAGTGGCGGTTTCCGTTTAGCACACGTTAAGTTGACGATCGCCAGTCATCAAAGACAGCGTGTTCTGCCAAAAACAATGTTAATATGAACTTTCTGCCTAGCCATTGAGTCTTGGCGTTCTTTAATAGTGAACGAGGAAACTGTTAGTGTTGCATTGTTTCCTCGTTGACTACAGTAATTGAACCATTTCTGAGTATGGTCAGCGGTTACAAGATAGTTTTACTTGGCCATCTTCCATTCTTCACTGTCAACGTGTTTCCGTACAGCGTCTATTTCTATTACTTGATTTGGCATTGTCCTTAGTTGAACGACGCCGGTTGTGCCCAAAGTGTGTGATACCTAAATTGAGATACAACTGTACGTGTTGATACTTTCTGTGTGAGAGAAAGCGATATAGTTGAGGTTAGAGGCTGTGAAAGAAGCGGTGACATGAATATAACAAATGCGTTATTATTATGACTTTTAACTCTATATAGAGAACCATTCCCATTCTAGGAAGAACAACGCCAAAGAACACCTCCCGTCTTACCGCCTACTACCTGGCTTAGTGTCCCTGGGCAGCCAATGGACAAAAGCTGAGCTGACATCCCCATACAAAATTGTTCACAGTGTCGTCGACTGTCCAGAAGTGCTCGATGGCCCTGCAATAAATGTTCTAACAACTTTTCATCTTGAATTGACCAGCCAAATAAAGTATAGCTCTTTCTTTCGGTCGAACTAATCTGTTTTTATATTCCGTTTTGCCGAAGTCAAGTCGAGAGCAGAGTCGCCTTGCCCCCTCTATTGCTGTCACAAAAGACGGGAATTCGTCAAGTCTCCCATAACTGACCACTTCCTGGAGTAGCTGACATTGCCATTGTTCTCTCTTTTTCACTTCCTATGTTGTTTGTCGTAACAAATATCTTGTACCCGCCTCCTCATTAACGCCCCATGGGCCTTGAGGGTAGATTATTAAATAAGATAAGTAAATAAATGAATAGAACCCGCGTGAGTAAGTTAGAATTTTTACACCATATCACGAAGCTTGATCTACTAAAGATGCAAATGAACATATTCAGAAGGCACATAATTACTATTCCAAATTGTATATTTCTATCTTCCACGGCTTATTAGGGTCCTTTTGCAACCAGCTTAGAATTGGGTTGTGAACATGCCTGAAGTTAGGATGCCTGTGTTTGATGCTGGTGACCGGAAGAGTGAACGAATGATTGACTCTTCCTGCGTTGGGTGTGCTCGTTTCTTTCTCTTAGATTTACGGTATCTGCTACATCTTTCTATTCTGTGCCAACATTTTTATTTTGTACAATCAAGCTTTATATCCGCGGATTATTACATCGAAATACAGTTTTTGTCTCAGAGAAATTGAGGTTTGAAATTTCTTACCTGGTTTTGTGCATTCCCTTCTTAATTATTGTATTCTTATACTTGTTGCTATTGTGTGACGTTCCAATATCAAGCGTTTTCTTAACACTCTCTCTGATGCTTGTTACTGTTTCATTTTTCGCAAATATTTTATTGCACCTACTCCTGGCTATAGTCCTTGTAAGGTTGCAGTACGTAAAGTAAATAAATAAATACCTTGTATTCTGTAATCTGTAATTTATATAGGCATTACAGCAAACCTAAATGTTCTTCTTGGTGTATATGCGCATTATACCCCTGACACACGGGCAAAACTAAAGTCCTTTCTAGTAAACCCCTTTTGCTACTCTGAAGGACCCTTTGCAGAAAGGAGTTGCGCCGATGACACACGGCACCACATTGAACTTCTTTAGGTAGTTCTTCAGATGAACGCCGCAAGAAAAATAGCGCTGGCTGTTAAAGCCACAAGAGAGAAAACATTCTTAAAAGCTGCGTATTTAATTACACTTAGCTACTGTAGAACCTAAAAATATATTTTTTTTCATTGTTGACGGCTAATAATGCTCATAGTCGTTTATTTTATTCGCGTTTTTGCGTTGTTAGCAGCCAATTTAACTTGGTCCAGCAACTATGTGCAGCCGGTGTTTTGCTGTACGTTTCTGTCGTCCTTTTCCACGTCTTTGTCGTCCCTTCCTTTGTGCGCGCAGGCGTAACGCGTTTTATTCAATATGTTATTCCAACAACTATGGTTTCTTCTGGGTATTTCCTGCGGCCGCTGATTGTGCAGTCTCCATCTCGCGACGTGAACACACCACATGCGCGCAGAAAACGACGACGACACTGCCGGACTTCAACATGGTGGCACTAGCGACGTTATGCGAGCGTTTGAGAGTCTAGCTAGAGGAAATCTTCACTATTCGACAAATTGTATTACCGCTAACAATTAAAACATTTTCGCAAGGAAAAAAAATACCTATGGGCACTGTAGTTGTGTGGCAGGTTTCCTTCTATTGACGAGTTTTGCAGGTTGTGTGCGAGAGTAACTCCTTTACCGCTCGAAAAGTAGTTGCGCGATCTCCTTTCCCGAAAAGGAACTTTGCGGTAAAGGAGATACTCCTTTGCCGTGTGTCACTGCACTTGAACGCCTTTCCGGTAGATGTCCCCTTACCTAAAGGACTTTAGAGTGCCCGTGTGTCAGGGGTATTACATAGCTAGTACCGGTTCTATGAGATGAAGTTATTTTGGCGTCGCTTTTTCTTTAAATCTATTGCATATACTTTTATAATCAGTTAATGAATATTCACGGGTTCACGGGTGTTGCGAGGCAGCGCTAACATCAAGACGGATATTTTCTTTAAGTTATAGTCACGTGGCCGTTTTTGACGGCCCGCATATTCTAGGAGTAAATGGCCGTCTACTGCGATGCATGTCAAATGTCCTTCATCATGCACCACGAGTCTGCACTACGTATTTAAATAAAATGAAAGAAATAGAACACATAATTTCAAGCTGCGATTGTTTCTACAGCAAAGAACAATTACGGCGAACTGCGGCAATGTGAACGTGTGTGAATGCATATTTAGACGCAATTGTACGAATATTTCTCACGCGCATTTGACTTCCCCCCACCAACGGAGGCATTTATGATTGTTTTTGTCATTTTGGAGCAGCACATATACGCAGCCGCGTACTCCCATTGAGCCAAGTTGACCTGAGAGAGGCTTATTCAAGAGTGAAACCATGTACCAACTATCCGCAACCAAAGTTTTATTGAAACCTAACCAGTTACACATACCCAGTGACACAAACCCAGTGCCCCAAGTTGGCGTGAAATAAGTTTTTGAAGAGCGGCACATACGATGCGGCACATACCTAATGACTCAAGTTTGGGGTAACGATGTTAAATGAAGAGCGGCAAGTACCCAAATGACCCAAATCGACATCAAAAAGGTCCATTGGAGTGTGTCACGTACATAGCTTTACATACCGAGTGATCCAAGTTGGGTGAACGAGGTACATTGAAGAGTTGAGCTTAAATTGTGACAAACACCCAGCATCGCGGTGTTGGCGTGAAACGGGTTAACTGATGAACGGCACATATTCATTACTTTTCACATACCCGTGACCCAAGATGGCACGACGATTGGTTTCGAATCCGGTTCCCTCGTCTTATTGGCGTGGTGCTCCAAACACTATAGCCATGGGCTAGCCAGTGACCCAAGTTGGAGTGAAAACGATTAGAGACATCGGCAGGCAGACAGCCCGCTGAAAGTGCGCGAAGTGTCCGAATAATGCTAATCGCATTAAAACGCTCGTTTACGTACATTTAAGTGCACATTAGAGAACTCCACGTGGTAAAAATTAATGCGGAGTCCCCCCCTGCAGCATGCCTCATTATGAGGCATGCTGGCCTCTTTCGACTGGCCTCAGTGACCGACTGTAGGCGTGAAGTGACAGACAACCAAACGGATTCACACTGGTAGTACTTTCTTCCATCCCTCTCCTTTCTTTCTTTTCACCCCTTAAACCTCTTCCCTCGTGTAGGGTAGCAAACCGGACGTGCGTCTGGTTGACCTAGCTCCCTACCTTTCTTTCCTTCTTTTCCTCCTCCTCCTCCTCCTTGGCCTGTAAGGCCCGCGTCCTTTCACATGCTAATGCTATTAGAATTGTTTGGGAACTCCACTTAAATTGCGTCACGTCTCTATGAATCTACGTCCGCGCCTAACTTCTTTCCCACCAAATAAGGTCCTTAGGTAATCCATGAACAAATGGGTTGAGCACCGGGCTAGTGTGTTGAGGGAACCGCGTTCAAAGTCAATCGGCGGATAAAATTGGGTCACTAGGCATGTAATTCTAGGTATGTGGTGCACGGCAATTGTGAAACAGCACTAAAAAAAAAAAGGACAAGGACAAAGAAAAGGTGGACGTCACATGTGCTGACTTCAAACTAACGTTTCTGCGGAAGCGCACACGTAATATATACTATTTTTACCTAGCTATATACCTCCCACATCATGCATCGAATATACAAAAAAAAATAATAAACGAACAAGAAACTGTGCAATACAATTACTTTAACTTATAGGTTGTGTAGCGCCGGCGCACGTGTAAGTTAACAATCCCTAAAAAGAATGACTACCACGACATCAAACCAGGTAGCTGCCACGACACCTTTGTCTAGTATTAAAGTACGCCATTTCTTCGTCCTCGTCGTTTTTCGAGCGCTGTTATACAATCGCCACGTAGGTATACCAACCCGCCCAACTTGCCGCACTTGCATGTGGCCCTCTTCAATGACCCTCCTTGACGCTAACTTCGGTCGCTGTACATGTACCGCTGTGTATATGCCAGTCTTCAAGAAATATCTTTCAACCGACTTAGGTAACGCGTTATGTATCACTGTGTATGTGGCGATTCTTATAGTTATGCCACTCGATACGTATGTATCGTTCTTCGATGCCCCTCTTTCTCTTGCCAACTTGTGTCAATAGGCATTTGTCACTGGGTGTGTGGCACTCTTCAATAACTCACATTGATGACGTCTTGAATCCCTGCGTATGTGCCGCTAGATACGTGCCATCCTTTCATGATAATCGTTATATAAAGCATAATCAGGAATTACCCAACAAAAATGAGAAAAATTGCAAATAGCATTCAAGTCGCCAGTCACCTGTTGCAATGGATGCACTTCCAAGTCTGTCCGTTAGAGAAAGTCTCGAGTGCGTCCGTAGTGGAAGAGAGTGAGGGTTGTTGCGATTGCCGCCACCACCAGTGCACCCACCTCCCCCGACCACCTTTAAGTGTGTCTCCGCGCTTTAAGCTCATTATTTAAGCTCCATAACACAGCGATTCTGTTTGTCTTTTAAGACATGCCAAGCACAAGAACGATATTTTCTTTAAAAAAGTTTTAAATAAATGAGCAGTAATCGAAGCGTGAGCCTCTGCAGAGCCTGCTGCCCCAAAATTAAATGTACCTAAATTTGAAGACTCAGCCATGGCGATGCCGACAATAAAAGCGACGACAACGACAACAACAGCGATGAGAACAACAACAAAGACGACGACTGTAAACAGACGTAGTCGAGCGGCGCGCAAAGACAGTGGCTCGCGCTGCCCAAAAGCAGCGTCCGTCGCGGGCTGCGTCACAGCGCGGCCGGCCGTCGGACTCGCCCCCTCTCCCTCCCTCTCTCCCTCGGCGCACAGCGGTCGGCCGACGGCGCCGCGGTCTTTATTCATGAGCCGGTTTTATGAGGCCGCGGACGTCCACAAATCTCGGGATTTACGCCGATAAGGCAGCGTGCCCGTTCCGCCCTGACAGTCGGCCCTGCCCCTCCTCCGGCCGATCGCGGCCCCAGCAGCAGCGCCGCGTCTAATCCGCGGCGCTAACGAGACGACCGGAACAAATGCGCCCGCGACGGATTTCCCAACTTTTTTTTTTTTCGTGTCATTTGTCTACTTAATGCGCCTTGCAGACGGTGTATAGGGGCATCATGACGGCAGGAGTGTAGTTAAGGTATCCTTCATTGTAAACACTGACCGCGCGCTTTCAGGGAAGCGGCAGAGAAAAGCGCAGAATGCACATATGACCGGTAAATGTGCACATAGCAGAGACGGAAAAGGCACGGAACAGCGTCTGCAGCGGCTCTGTCATAACACGACATTGGCACACTCTCAGTCTCGTTCCATCTAAGTTCCAGCTATAAGCGGAAAATATTTTCACGTATCTCTCGCTTGCCTAAACGAAATGGCGTTCCACATGAGATCTCGATACATATGTAGCGTTGAAAAGCGTATTTTCGATAAATACGGCTCGATTACAAAGCAATACATAATATGGATGTGTGGCGCTCATCTCGGCTCCGAAGTTTAAGCAAGAAAATGGTTGTTTTGTTGGTTTTGTGCTGTATACTTTTTCTCCGCATATAAGCGCATGTGCAATTTTCCAGTTGATCTGTAACGGTGTTTCGAGTATTGAAACTGCAAAATATTTGCAAATGTAAGCGCAAAATATTTGAAAGCAAACTTTAGCAAAACCGCAAATTCTCAGGTTTCCATACCTTTTCCTCGATGCTGCGGTGAGTAACTGAGCCTCTGGGTGGTTCATCATAAACTTTTGCGCTCATTAAATGGTGCCCCGATGTTATCGCTTCCCTCTACGCTTCATGTTAAGCTAATACTGCCAATCAGCATCAGTAACCATACCTGTGCGCTGCGCAAAAGCGATGACACGTAGAGCAGGCAACACGAGAGCCAAATGCACAGCTAAGCTCAGATGCAAAGTGAATTAATGTAATTATCAAATGACAGAAGACTGTGGCTGTGACAGCGTAGATCGTCATAAATGCAAGGTTAATCAAGAAGAGGAAATTAGATTTGTTAAGACCGCCACACAGAAAACAAAACATGCATCGCTTTCATATAGGCTGCACCCGCTAACGCTAGCTCAGCTGTTCCAACGAACATTAAAGAAACACGGTGCAAGGTACGAGTTCAATACCTATGATGTTCGGTTGTCAGACTAGTGACAATTTCACACGGTGGGTTTTGTAATGATATCTTACACCACATTTTTCAAAACATTCTTTTTCATGAGCACCTTGGCTAATGATAGCTGGGACACGCGGGACATATGATAGGCAAATACAGTAGCTATGTAGGTGGCATCGATGAATGGTATCCCGTGAATGCTACGTGCAAGGGAATCAAAATTCATTAGCACTAAAGCTCTCTACAGAAACTAATTAGGCTGCCGAAGCACCTCAAGAAGTTGTAATATTTCGACAATAGTTATAACACATGTATGCAAATTGCAATTCGGTATTTGGGAGCTTTGCTTAGAAACTTTTTTTTTTCAAAAATTACGCAGATCCCGCGCACTGTGGGAATCGATATAAGCGAAGTTTTCTGTGCTGTTTGCTTTATTGACGGTAACTAGCGGTGATGTTGACGGTGAATGTTTAATTTCTTCAGTGTTTTGTCCAACACAAGAATGGTGAGTTGATGTTGAGCGTTACCTTGCGCGCACCCCTGCTGTTTGTCTGCGTAGTACACAAAACACAAAGGGAGAGGTGCTTGCTTGAGGCGTTGTTGTGCGCCATATTTCATAACCTCTTAGTGGATCGAGCGTTGTCTTTGTGTCGCATGACACATCGCATCGTGGTAGGAGCATTAAACTTGAATTGTATTATGGAGCTGAACGTGTCAAAGCCACAATCGCATTATGAGGCCAGCCGTAGTGGTGCACCCCGGATAAATTTTGGCACCGTGGTGTTCTTTACCATGTCCCTAAATCAAAGTGTGCAAGCGTCTTTCATTTCGCCCCCATCGAAATCTGGCTGTCTCGGTCAAATGCACGACCTCGAGCAATGCCATAGCCGCAAAGCTGTCGCGACGGGCAAAAAAAAGTGTTGATTTGACGTGTGACCGCTTCCGTTTTGTCGCCTACACCCTGTGGTGCGCTTTAATAAATGCGACTCTGCTTATGCACGCCCTGCGTAAGTTGTCCGCTAGACATATTTGGATGGCTATATTTTTCGGAAATAGCAGAAACGCACCACGCCATACCATAAACTTAAATTGATCCAGCGTTTCCCTGCCTTCTCAGATCACCTTTTCCCTATCCCCCCCCCCCCCCCCTCCCGCCCTTTGTATTTGTATAGGAAGTGGGAGCGAAGAGTGGCAAGGCTGCATTCACTCGTTTCGCGACTGCGTCGGTTCTACCCATCCTCTCCTTCCTCTCTTCCATCCTATCTAGCTTCCCTCTGGCCTTGCACGTAGGTAGAAGGGTAAGCGTAGTGTTCCTGTATGTAGCATATACAGGAACACTAGGTAAGCGCTTGCGAGGGGTCACGCATAACTACAGCTGTCAAGCTGCTAAAGTGGCGATGACCCGGCAGCTCCAGAGGGCATTGTGCCCACTCGACGCAGTGCGGTGCAGAAGAATTCCTCGGGTCTCTTTTCTTCTCTGCCATGCTCCTTCCGTGTATATACACGCTCTGAACTAAAGTCCGTTTATGAGCTTTAAAAGCTCATAAAGGCAAAAGCCATTCTAAGGACTTTACTCTGAACTACTCGCCGACGCGGTGCGCCGGACAGCAGCAGCCACAGCAGCAGCAGCAGTGGGAAAGTCGAAGGAAAAGGCAAAGAAAGCGTCGCTTTAAAAACAAACTCGCGTGCAGCTGCATTGTGAGCGCCTCAAAGATGGTGGTGCATTCGTAACGGAGAGTCATACGTTCAGTTGTACATATAGTTTTAATGAAGTCCCAGAGCAATGCACGCCCGTTTTTCCTTTCCCGTAGCCAAACAAAAACACAATACGGCCGCTTGAACTATTATGGCCTGGCTGTGCTTTGCGTTCGCTCAGACAGCGCCTGCACTGCTGACGCAATATCTCCGCGTTTCTTCATGACCGCAAGCTCATCGACTGACGCGTGTTTGCTAAGAAAGTGTTCATGGGTTTGGAAGGTAAGCTTGTCATGAACGCCTTAGGGAAGGTATTCGGGTTATTGTTCACCCTGCGAGGTTGCCCATGCTTCACTGCATGACCTCTAAGTACTAGAGCATTGCACCTCCATTCGTTGGAAAGTCACCAGGCGAAGGCAACATTTGAGCTCGGTGCTCGGGGTTCAGAAGCATCCGCCTTAGCCGCTTGACCACAAGGCCAGGTTCTTTGTTGTTGGCGTGAAACTGCCTAGGTCAAGAGCAAACGCTCCATTCGCAAGAATGAAGCACGCACCTTCGTATAGAAATTTTAACGCTGTTGTCGAGAATGTGTTTTGGACTGAAGGAGAGTGCTGCTACCAAGCAAACAACTGTCGCTTTCTATGGAAGGTATCTTATTTTTTAAGCTTAAACCGTATTGGTGAACGCTTTTAAGCGCGTGTACAATTATCAACTACCCAAAGGATATAGTGGACTTAATGATTCACACTTTCAGTGAGGTGCGTCGATAAATAAGATATAATACGCAGGCAAATAGGTTGGGTTACAAGATATCGCCAGCTCTGTTTCGGCAGTCTAATGTATTTTAGTCCTTACAAGTCCAACCACAAGCATAATGTCTCCGAGTGCAATAAAAAGGAAAATAGCTTCTATTCACCCGCACATATGTTTATGTGCCTTCGGTAACTGAAAGGGCGTAGCTGCCCTGTGAGCCGATCACAACGGACAAGATGACGAATTTGACGGTAAGGTGGAACCTAAATGCGTCCAAAATAGCACCCCCAAGGCCGGGAAAGGCACTCCTTTTAGGCACAAGAAAAAAAAAACGTACCTACTGCGACAATCGTTTATTCACTCTAAAAGCAGTTTACATGTTTAAGCACGTACCTTTGTCCCACAACAATAATCGCCATCTATCTTGCGTGCCTTACCTTTGGCACTGCGCGCCAGGTACTTCCAGGTCACGAATCTGCGTTATCAACATGACATAGCATTGTTGACTGGAAAGTAGCGAGCGTGTACCCTTCAGGAGCGAACACGCTATCAAGATAGATGGCGATAATTTTTGTGGCACAGAGAAACACCCCAAAGGGCGTCAATTGTGTTTCGGAGTACTATAGGCGTGTTTGACTGCGATCCACGGCGTAAAACTCCATGCGCCGCCGGCCCAGACGGCTATACTGGCAATTTCCAGCATCTGCCAGCCGATGTAGCAGCGCCAACCTGCTGGCCACACAGCGAGAGAAACGGAATCTCCGATGCTTCGGCGAAACAGGTTGCCGCTGTTGTTCCCCCTCCCGAACGAGCAGCGGCGTCGAGGCACGAAACACGACAGAGGCGAGAACAGTGACAAGTTAGGGGAGAGGAGGCACGGACGGCTCGCCTGTCCCGGCCGCATGCCTGCGCCCTTCCGATGGCTTCTCGCGCGAGAGGTGCACTCACTCGGCGTCCCACTGCGGTAACGGCGCGACTGTTCTTCCACGGACGCGGCTTAGCTGCGACGGCGGCGGCCGGTTGCCGGAGGATTATAGCCGCTCGTCCGCCGACGCGCCCGTCGGACACCGCCGGGAACCTCGCGGCCTCTGCGTGGCTTTCCGAGAGCATCTTTCTCTCTGCGCGGGGGGAGCCCCGGGGCGAGAAGACGCCGTCAAGGCCGCGCCAAGGTCATCTGCTGCGAGTCGACTTAGAAAACTGCTCGAGACTTGCTGGCCCCTGCGTCGTCGTTTCTGTCCTGGCTTGCTCGGAGACGTGCGGTAGCTGCAGGGGGTTCACGCCTGTTCGCCACGTGCGGGAACTTGGCGGACTTCAGGCGAGGACTACCGGTGTGTGCGGCGGTGTCACCGAGATGTGGTAACGGGACGTGTGGCACTGTCGTGCTGCTACGGGAGGCATCGGTATTTCGCACCACGTCTTCGTGTTGTCGAGTGCAGTAGTGTATAAAGCTTTTATAACGAAATGCTCGGAGCCTCCGAAATCATTCGTTATACAGGTCACTTCGTTGTAAAAGTCGCGCACCACGAAGCTCAAAACAGAGCCGGGCCAGAATTATTTCTTCGTTATGCAAGTCATTTTGTTGTAGAGGTGTTCGTTGTAGAGGTGCTCGACCTGCATGAAAAACAAAAGAAAAAAATCGGTAAGGAGCATTGCCAAGCTGCACGTTTAACCTGCCGCACCTGCCTTCGCTTAACGCAGTCTCTTCAACAAGTCGCCAGACTGGAGTGATGAACAGGTAGGAAAATTTCTGATAGCGTTCAAAGATTCAAAGCAGCACTTAAAGTTACGGGAAATTCTAAAGCAGAGGGCCCCGTAATGTTTTTGAAAAGCTGCGTCTTAACGCGCGGGGTCTTGTTAACATTTAACAAGCTCCGTACACAAATTTCATTTTTCATTTTTCTTTTTCACCATAAAGCCAGCGCAATGCAGCTGCTGTAAAGTCATTCGTCAAACCGCCCTTTTCTGGCTGTCGAGATATTGAATTGGGCAATTATTCGTTTTAACTGTGCAGTAGCTACATTTGCTGTTTTCATATATGCGCCAGCAAAATGACAACGTAAGCACACAAGTTTACGTACAGCTGCATCTATAGCCCTGCTGTAGTCCTTTTCCGAGAAATGTTAGTCTACTTGTGTAGTACTGTACTGCGATGACTGCATCTCTCTAAGTCACTAATCCTTAGCACTAAACTGTAAGAATGTTGAAATTTAATGCAAGCGTTCTGATATTTCAGCTAGCGGAATAAGATGACGAACGTAAGTGCATGACTTCAGACTTTATGGCTGCTGCAATTTGCTGGGGGCACCACTATCTTTAGGCAACGACCGCTGCAAAGCACAAGCTCACTCGATGCTAACGCAGTTTGAGCCCTGTGATCAAAACTCCGCACAGATAGAGAACGTTTTAGCATAACTGAAATAAGCAATGTTATTTATCATGCAGGCTTTCCAGTTGATCAACGCATGAAGTAGGTTGCAGCGTACAAGCGCCTAGGGATACACAATGCAGCTTCTCATGCGTAACTACCTCCACGTACCTGTGTGTGCACATGTGCATTCATTTGCTTTTTCATCCGGGCCATCAAGAAGTCAGCTATTCAGGCCCCGCCATCTTGGAAGTAGAAATTGTCCGGGTCGCTGCAAAAATTGCAAAATTAGTGCTTCAATGAACAAAGATATTTTCTTTTATGTTGCGCAGAAGGAAGTAACGTAGAAGCAACCTCCAAGTCAGCGTTACAGAGGTCCTGGGCTGCTTCAGCACAACTTTAGGGGAAAAAAAGAAGAGCAGGTCCAACCATGAGATGAGTGCAAGAAGGAAGCAAATTGGATTGCCTCCAGCCCAAGAGTCTTGGAACGAGAGAAGAGTTTCGAAGTACTGTTTGAAATCAATCAGCTTCTGTGCGATGCCAAAATGGCAGTGAAGCAATTACTATTTACTTTGGTAGTTAAGCAATCCTAGCCTCTGGCAAATGACATGTATACAGTAGACGCGTTCACATGTTAGCAATTAATTAGGTAAAGGTTGGATAAAGGTGAGTAACCTTCTTTCCTGCACGAGTTACGATCCTTTCCCGCAATAGTACTTTTCCATCGCTCAGAAAGTATCATGTCAGCCTGTCCCAGAGGTAGAAATACATACAACCTGACCGGCAAGTAATATTTTAGTTCTTGGTCTGAAACAATCATATTGATTTTCTGGAAGGATAGAGGCGAATTAAGTGCACACTTGGAAAAATAACACAATACCAATAAATTCAACAATGACATAGTGCAAAGGGTGTCATGTCATAATGTGCGTATGCAACAACGGCACCCGTAATACGACGGAAATTTGTAGTTGGTGGGTAGTGCTTACTGCCTTTCAGTGCGTGATTATATCGCATTCCAGATAGGTGAATATTAACGAGGCTTATCTTATTGTTGACATAATGAAGAGAAGAAACTTTTTCTACGTGTCGAAATGTCTGGCAGAGTAAAACTGGGAAAAAGCAATGTGGAGATGCACCAGTTCGTTTAAAGGAAAAATAATTATCTTTTAGATTAGAGTGGTATCCCTGTCCAGGGGGGTGTCGCTGTTCCGATAGTCCGCTGCGGTCAGCTCACCACGCACCCGTTCCGCATGGGGATGGCTGACACCGCGGCATGTGGCGATTGCGGCGACCAGGAAACAATTCGTCCTGTTCTATGCCAGTGCCCGCAGTACAACGTGCAGAGACAATCACTTTCCGCCATGCTGAACCAGTTGGACGACCAGACTCGTAGCAAGAAACAATTTTGCGACATCGCATCAGAAGGTCGTGCAAACTCTACTACGCTTCTTTCGATCGACCGGCCGGTGTGAACGCCGGTGATTGGAACGCCTTTTCTGTTACCCGTTCCTGTTCTTTTTATCTCTCTATCTCTCCCTCTCTTTGCCTTATTTCCAAACCCTATATCCCCAACCCTATAGTGCTGAGTAGCCAATAACCGGAAACTCACGTTTGGTTAACTTCCCTGGCTTCCCCCCCCCTCTCTCTCTCTCTCGCCATGCATGCAGCAGCTGATGTAATCCCCTTCCAGCTCTCATATGCTCTAATCATCATCATCAGCCTGGTTACGCCCACTGCAGGGCAAAGGCCTCTCCCATACTTCTCCAACAACCCCGGTCATGTACTAATTGTGGCCATGTCGTCCCTGCAAACTTCTTAATCTCATCCGCCCACCTAACTTTCTGCCGCCCTCTGCTACGCTTCCCTTCCCTTGGAATCCATTCCGTAACCCTTAATGACCATCGGTTATCTTCCCTCCTCATTACATGTCCTGCCCATGCCCATTTCTTTTTCTTGATTTCAACTAAGATGTCATTAACTCGTGTTTGTTCCCTAACCCAATCTGCTCTTTTCTTATCCCTTAACGTTACACCTATCATTCTTCTTTCCATAGCTCGTTGCGTCGTCCTCAATTTGAGTAGAACCCTTTTCGTAAGCCTCCAGGTTTCTGCCCCGTAGGTGAGTACTGGTAAGACACAGCTATTATATACCTTTCTCTTGAGGGATAATGGCAACCTGCTGTTCATGATCTGAGAATGCCTGCCAAACGCACCCCAGCCCATTCTTATTCTTCTGATTATTTCCGTCTCATGATCCGGATCCGCCGTCACTACCTGCCCTAAGTAGATGTATTCCCTTACGATTTCCAGTGCCTCGCTGCCTATTGTAAATTGCTGCTGTCTTCCGAGACTGTTAAACATTACTTTAGTTTTCTGCAGATTAATTTTTAGACCCACTCTTCTGCTTTGCCTCTCCAGGTCAGTGAGCATGCATTGCAATTGGTCCCCTGAGTTACTAAGCAAGGCAATATCATCAGCGAATCTCAAGTTACTAAGGTATTCTCCATCAACTTTTATCCCCAATTCTTCCCAATCAAGGTCTATCAAGGATATTTAGAGTAGCATTTGTCACTTTACTTATCTTAAACGTAATCACCTTTGCGGGACGTTACAGTGTGTATACGTAAGTTTACATTTAGTTTACCGTACGGGAACGCAGACGTAAGGAAGACGTTATAATACAGGGCGCCCTCTGCTGCTTCGTGCCTAACGCATCCAAGCCAAGACAGTTCGTTAGCAACCATCCTGTCGTTGCTATGCAGGCGCGTCTCATTACGCTTACGGGCGCCGGAATCGCCAAACGATCTCAGAAATTGGGCGCGCTATGTGGTAACATCACCAACGTTTCAGGTGAGTTTAAAGGAAACGAAAGCTAAGTTCAATACGTTACTGACGATCAGCGCGAGTCAGAGCACAGCCATCGAAGAATTCACGCTGAAGCGGGAGTCATGGGTGCCGCCATGTTCGACAACGCTATTTGTTAGCGTCTGTAAACATTGCGAAGGTTAATTTCGCCAAATAACATGCGTTATCATAGCGTATACGTAAACCACAGAATCACAGTAATGTTTGGAGCATGTGCAGTGAGGACGACACCATTTCGTTGCGTACGTAATGCGTTTACGTTTGGTTGCAAGCGCTATTTATTTATTTATTTATTTATTTTATTTGAAAATACTGCCAGCTGCTTTTTAGCAGCCAAAGCAGGAGTGGTACATAGAAAATACAAAGGGATACTGTACAAGCAAAAAAGTCAAAATAAAATTCGAACACAGCAAGCTCACACACACACAGTGCTTCACAGATCATACTTGTACGCTACTGCGCAGAACAATATCTCTGAAACTAATGACATGAGTTGAATAAAAATTCGGTACGAAAGGAATTGCGTGCTTCGCTCACAACTGAGAAATAGCCGATAAGAAAGAGTCAACAGTACGTTTGTGCGTTACCTCTTGTGGAAGCCTGTTCCATTCTCTTATCGTTCTAGGAAAAAATGAAAATTGATAAGCGATAGTTCTAGCCTGGGGTACAATAAGGGTAAGTTCGTGCTTTCCGCGGGTACTTCTACACGTGTTAAATTGTAAGTATTCCTCAAAATTCATTTTAGTTTGGCCGTTCACTATCGTGTAAAGCATCTTCAGACGGTGTAGCTTACGGCGTTCTTCCAGTGTTGGAAGGCCAGACCTTGAACGGAGATCAGATAGTGATACTAGTCTTCCGTAGGCATTAAAAATAAACCTGAGTGCCTTTTTTTGTACTTTTTCCAGCCTATCTGTATCAGTTTTAGTGTGTGGGTCCCAAACGACATCACCATATTCAAGTAGAGGACGCACCAGTGAAGTATAACCAACTAATTTCGTCTTGCTTGTACAGTGCTTCAGACGTTGCCGCAGTAACCATAGTCTTTTTGAGGCTGTGGAAACTATCTTTTTAATGTGCGCACTCCATCTTAAATCGCGAGATATTTCAATGCCCAGATATTTAAACGTATCAACAAGAGTAACGCCAACGTCGTTAATTTTGTATGCATGCGATAGTGGACTCTTCTTTTTTGTTACGGTCATTTGGGAGCACTTAGGGATATTTAGGCTCATTTTCCAGGTCTGGCACCAATTAGCAATTGAGGTTAGAGAATTACTTAAGAGTAATTGATCATCTTTAGTTTGAATGGCATGATAAACAACACAGTCATCCGCAAAAAATCGGCATTGTACAGCAGTGTCAAGTGAGAGATCATTCAGATAAATAAGAAAAAGTAATGGTCCAAGGACGGACCCTTGAGGTACGCCTGAAAGTACTGGAAGCATTGATGATTTAGAGTCACCTATTTGAACATATTGTTGGCGATGCGTTAGGTAAGAGTCGAGCCACCTCAGAATACGCTCATTTCTAAAGAGATGCTTTAGTTTTAATATCATTTTAGAATGCGACACGCGGTCAAAGGCTTTTTCAAAGTCTAGAAAGATTATGTCGACCTGGCCACTGTTATCAAGAACTGCAAACAAATCATTAGTAATATGGAGTAACTGTGTCACTGTTGAAAGGCCACGCCTGAATCCGTGTTGACTGTTCATGAAGAAATTGTTGCCTTCTAGGAAGCTGCTTAAATGTTTGAAAAGGAAATGTTCTAGTACTTTGCTAGCTGTGCACAACAATGACACCGGGCGATAGTTAGTTACTGTGAGCTTATCGCCAGTCTTGTGTATTGGTACAATTTTGCCTATTTTCCAGTCGGAAGGAACTTCTCCTTTCTCCAAACTTTTGCTAAAAATAACATAAAGATACTTGGCACACCACTCCGCGTATCTAAACAAAAATGCATTGGGGATTTCGTCGGGTCCCGAAGATTTCCTAATGTCTAAGCTAAGCAATGCTGAAAAAATACCTTCTGTGATTATTAGCTCTGGAAGTTCATACATAGTTGCGTGGCTGAAATCTATATTGTTATCGGCACTGCGCAGAAAAACGGACGAAAAATAGTCGTTGTATGCCGTTGCTATACAAGTTGGGTCAATGACGTCCTTATCGTGTATTTTCAATTTGTTAACTGGTTCCTTCTTTTGCGTCAAGTGAAGCCAAAACTTTCTCGGATCGCTGGAAAGAAAGTTGTGCATTTTGACGTTAAAAAAAGTGAATCTGGACGATTTTATTTTCGAACGCAAGTCCGATCGCAGCTCAGCCAAGGTGCCGCTATCTCTCTGGTTTTTAGACGATAATCGTTTTACGCGCCGCTTTATATGAATGATTTCGCGCGTTATCCAGGGGCTTCGACGTTTGCTATTATGTTTTTTCGGGATATATTTGTTCATGCAATGACGCACCGAACATTTGAAGTGCTGCCACAAACTATTAACAGTTGTAAAGTTTCTGTGGCACTGTAAAAAGAAATCATAGTCTAGTTCTAAGAAATCTAATATGCTGACATCGTCTGCATTATTAAAATCATAGTAGGTCCTTGGCTTGTTGCGCTCAGCTTTACGCCACAGTTGGCTTTTAAAAAGGACAGAGAAATGGTCCGATATACCGGGCACTATATCAACAGTATAACCTAGTTGACTGACATTTTCGGATATGAAGACGAGGTCGAGAATCGAACTTGATACGGCAGTCTGGCGCGTTGGGGTATGCACTACCTGGTGTAGATCGAACGCATATGCGATGTCTAGCAACAGATCCGCGTGATGGCATGTTGAAGTAGCACACATCAAGTCCCAGTCTATATTAGGCATGTTGAAGTCGCCACTCATTATAACGCAACTGTAGCGCTTTTTGTTGTCGTATAGAAAGTCGTGTAGTGCCTCCAGCATAGAAATATCAGCATTGGGTGGCCTATAGACAGCTCCGATAAGTGCGTTTTGGCCGGAAAGTTTGGCAGCTATCCACACCATTTCAATCTGCTTATGGTGTGGGACCAGCGTATACTGAGTGCCTTTCTTTATCAGAAGTGCCACACCTCCCCCTCTTGAACAGCGATCATAACGGATGATTTCATGCGTGACAGGTACAACATCTGCATCATCTATGCTATCGTGAAGCCAAGTCTCTGTTACCACGGTGATGTCAGGATCGTAAGCAATGAGTAAACCTTCTAGATCGTCGCTTTTATTTACAATGCTTCTAGCGTTGACATTCATTAAGGATAAAGCTCTTCGTTTGTGAGGAACTGTCGGCTGAGGAGGGGGGTTGTTTGGATTGCATTGTTGGGTGCAATCATCCCAAGAGCGTGGTCATTGGCTAGTAGACTGAACAAGTTCGTTCCGCGCCTCATTCCAAAAGTAAAGGGTCCCATTAATTCTAACCTTGTCGAAAACAAGGATGACTTTATCCCCTTTGGACCTGTTTACTTTGGTACTTGCCCATAGCTTCTTGCGGATAGACTGTACCCTAGGCGAAAAGTCCTCCGAAATACTGAATTCTGTATCTCGCAATTTAGCACAGCTTTTCAAAATCCTAAGTTTGTCTCTCCCATCAACAAGCTTGAGAATAACTGGACGACACTTATTATTTGTTGGCTTACCGATTCTATGGATTCGTTCAATGCCCACGTTGGGCAGCTTCAACAGGTCGTCAAGGATATTTTTCGATACTGTCCGCTCAAGAGAGGCAATATCCTCCCCTTTTGCTTCCTTTACTCCAAAAATGATGAGGTTACCGCGTCTGCTTCGGTTCTCGAGGTCGTCAATCTTCAAAAGTAAGCTGTCGACTGTCTCTTGCAAGGCATCAACTTTACTCGTATATTTGGTGACCGTTGAAGCTAAGTTATCCAATTTCATGTCAATGGCGTTCAATTTGTCAGTAGACTCTTTAAGTTTACTGTTCGTTGTTTGCTTGAGGTCTCGTATGTCGTCGAGTATGATTTTAAGAATGTCATCAGTAGAAGGACCCGGATTAGATTCAATGTCCCCACAACATGGTAACAGATTAACAAAACAGTGATACATCATCAATGTAAGATCAAAAATGGACCGTGGGCACGGCAGAAGCAAGAGGCATACGTTGTTGCTACGGTAAGAATGAACCAAATGGTCCTGCCTCACCTGCACAATAAACAAGAAGGGATTCGTGAGACGCATGGTCTCGGTGCCTCCGCCGTGCCCACTGGTCGTGATCCGTGCACTGCAGTCCTTTAAGTACACCCATGTAGGAGACGTAGATGACGTTGGTGTCACGTGAACGTCTGGCGTAGCTCTCCAAACGCGCAGGCTCCATAGACAATCGTCGGCACCATGAATCGATGTGTCAAACCCGGCAACTTGATGCGCAGTCGTAGTGGCATTTGGTTGATTGTCGGTGTTCAGTTCCTCGGCCGGTACAGGTGAAAAAGTGAAAAGGACGGCCTGCACAATAAACAAGAAGGGATTCGTGAGACGCATGGTCTCGGTGCCTCCGCCGTGCCCACTAAAAAAAAAAATTCTAAAACTCCCTGTAATATTGAAGCAATGTAATATTGAAGCCACCACCAAAGCGCATCACGAATGAGATTTGCACGCAACTCGATTCCTCTCTTGCGCTTCCAACTAAACTCGCAGCGCCATCAAGCGGCGGCTCCGTGAAATCCATGTGTGGCACCTCTGATATGATATATGATCGGATATGATTGTCTAGATATACATGTCGCGGGCTCAATTTCTCGCAGCAGATAAAGTTTAAATCATTATCACGCTATTCGCAATCGTAAGATACTTCAGGAACTTTCCGAGCACCGTCTGTCCGCCTGCCTTCCTCAACGTCCTAAACAGGGGCTTTTGCACGAGAGAATTTGGTATGCTTGTGATCCCGGCGTAATGTTTAGAGCATTGGGCTGCTGTGCAGGAAGCCAAACGTCCGATGCCACCTTGTGCCTCTAATTACTTTTTTGTTGGAGGGCTGTAAAACGAGACGAGACGGAAACCTACCTAACTACCTACTGCAAATTGCCTGGAATGAGGCAAATAGTGCTTCGCTCTAGATATAACTTTTAAGGAATAGAATGCTTGCTTGCAACGAAATGAAAGCTTGAAATTTTCTTCTCTCGCGCGGAGCTTTTCCTCCTCGTAGGAAAGAATTGATCAGCAGATGGTGCTCGGGCTTTCTTTACACGAAGAAGTTGACGGGCATACATAGTTACAAGATAAAGTTAGCTGTAACGTGAAATCGCACGTGTAGAGTAGAAACCCGCTGTGGTGGTTTAAGCATGCCCGTGGCGTCACGCTTCTGAGCACGGAGGTCGCGGGTTCGATACTTGCCCACGGCTTCTGCATTTCTATAGGGGCGAAATCCAAATACGCTGGTGATCGCGTGATGTAATATCGTGATCTTTTCGGGCGTGATCGAACGCGGGAGCGCGCGGCTTTCAGTACTACACGAGTGCAGTCAAGCGGCGCCGCAGAATCGTTATGCGCAGGTGTGACGAGAGTAGCCGCCCTTCGCTCACATTACATCATCGGAGCGCTTGCATGTCGTCTGTTAGGCGCTTTTCTTCCCTTCAGAAGGGGTCGCAGCTGCGAGATGAAACGTTGTGTTCCTTAACCTGTTGGTCAGTCCTGAATAGCACGATGTTACAGCCTCACAGGCTTTAATATTTAACTTAATCCACTTTCTACTAGAAGAAGAGTGTGTTCGGTTCCAGCGATGAATTTTCGTGCTAGCCAGCACATTTTTTTTTTTTTAGCAACGCGTGATTACGCGGCCAGACGCGGCAATTAACTAACGATGGAAGCCGTGCGGCCTTTATGACAGCGAAACGCCGCAGCTGATTAAAAGATTGCCGTTTTTAAACACGTTAGTTTGGAGGCGGCTATCGTAAGTCGGACGCATAAACTGGCTGATATATTATCGTTATCGAAAAAAAAAATCAACTGCCTTAAAACCGGCCTGCGTGATGTTGCTCAAAGGAAACTTACACCTCATCCGCAAGAGAGAGAGAGAGAGAGAAAGGCAAAGGAAAGACAGGGAGGTTAACCAGAGATTATCTCCGGTTGGCTACCCTGTACTGGGGGAGGGGAAAGGGGAAGGGATAGGTGAGAGGGAGAAGGATTAAAAAAAAAAGAAACTACACACACACACGCCCGTACGCACAAACTGTTTCTGTGGGCACTGTCACGCAGCCCGCAAAGGCGTTCCTACTGTGATGCAGTGCACCGTACAATCCTGAGTCACACAGTGAAGTCACAATCTGTCAGAAAGTCCAGTGTCTTTTAAATACCGCAGCAGCGCCTTCATAGCCGATCGCGCTGATGTTCGCGTAGGCCAGTGTCCAAGGATCTTGTTTTCTGACAGTGGGCGCTTGTCCAGTTTGTCTAGGGTGGCTGAGAGGACTGCTCTATGCGGGTTGAAACGAGAGCACTCACAAAGAAGGTGCGCGATTGTTTCATTGCACCCGCAGAAGTCACAAAGTGGGTTGTCGGACATTCCGATAAGAAAGGAGTACGCATTTGAAAATGCTACTCCAAGCCATAGACGAACTAGAAGGGTACAGTCGCGTCGTGGAAGCTCGGGCGGAATACGGAGTTGTAAAGTAGGGTCCAGGGTATGAAGTCGTGCACTTGTGAAATCGGATGAATTCCACTGAGCTAATGTCAGGTCGTTTGCCAGTACGGCAAGTTTTTTCGCTGCGTCGGCTCTCGAAAGAGGAATGGCAACGCACCTGACGCCGTCATGGGCAGATCGGGCAGCTGCGTCTGCTCGATCATTGCCGTGTATGCCCCAGTGACTAGGCAACCACTGATATATGATATCGTGTCCTTCGTCAACTATGCGATGGTGTACTTCTCTGATCTCTGCGACGAGCTGTTCATGTGATCCATGGCGCAGTGCTGAGAGTACACTCTGTAGGGCTGCCTTGGAATCACAGAAGACTGACCATGCATGCGGTGGTTCCTCCTGAATGAAATTGAGAGCCGCACGCAAGGCTACCAGTTCAGCAGCTGTCGTCGATGATACATGCGACGTTTTTAGCTGTATTTCGATGGATCTTGTTGGTATCACCACAGCAGCAGCTGAACTTGCAGATGTGACTGAGCCATCGATGTAAACGTGTACGCGGCCGCTGTGCACCTCATGTATAAGTTGTAATGTGGCCTGCTTCAGGGGCAAACGACGGCAAGCCTTTTTAGTGATTCCTGGGATGGTGAGGCGTACTTCAGGCCTGTGCAGGCACCATAAAGGTGTGGATGGTCTTGCTGCAAGCATGTAGTTCATTGGCAATGAGGTGCGATTGGCAACAATCATACGACTGATAGCTGCGTGTGGCCTTTCTGCGGGTAGAGCGGCAAGGTGGTGAGAAGGTAGTCGGGCAACGTGGCGAATATGCGCTCTGAGAGCGTCGGTTACCAAGTACGTTGTTATTGGGTGATCTCGAGCTATGACAATCGTTGCCGCTGTAGACGCACACCTCGGAAGGCCGAGACACGTCCCTATAGGGCTTGAGCTTGTAGCCCCTGGAGTACACGCAGGTTTGTTTTGCAGGTGTTTCCAAGCACAGGGAGGCTGTATCTTGCGAAGACGAGGAACAAGGCATTATAAAGCTGCAGCATTGATCGCACCGATGTACCCCATGACTTTCCGCCGAGAAACTTGAGGAGATGTATTATTGTCAGCAACCTCTTCTTTAGGTACGAAACGTGCGGGCTCCATGATAGGTCGCGGTCAATAATTACCTCTAAAAAGTGGTGTTTACGCGCATTTGCAACTGCTTGTCCGTTGACACTTAGAGAATAACGCTTCATTGCCTTCCGAGTGAAAGTAACAAGGCAGCATTTCTCTGAAGACAGCTCTAAGTTCTGTTTTCGCAAGTACAGTGATGTTAAGGTAGCTGCCTTTTGTAGCCGTGCTCGTACCTGCAGTCGTGTTACAGCAGACGCCCAAATGCAGATGTCGTCGGCATAGATTGATACTTGAACTGTGTTGGGCAAGCATCTGACTAGGCCAACGAGCACTAGGTTGAATAGCGTCGGGCTCAATACTCCGCCTTGCGGTACTCCACAGAACGGTTGGTGTTGAGTCGTGGCGCCTTCCTCGGTCATCACGAAGAAATGCCTGTCAGTCAAATAACAGCACAGCCACTGAAAAGTGCGGCCACCGATTCCTGCTTTAATCAGAGCCTCTATAATGGCATAATGTGCTACATTGTCATAGGCGCCTTTTATGTCAAGGAATAATGCCGCAGTGAGTCGTTTCATCCGTTTTTGATGTTGAACATACGCGACCAAATCGATGACATTATCTATGGATGAGCGCCCACACCGGAAGCCAGCCATAGCATCTGGGTACACGTTGTAACTTTCCAGGTACCATTCCAGGCGCGTCAAAATCATTCGTTCCATTATTTTCCCTATGCAGCTGGCCAGAGCGATGGGGCGGTACGATGACAAGTTTAACGGTGATTTACCAGGTTTGAGAAGTGGAACCAAGCGGCTGCATTTCCATTCACGTGGAACCAAACCGTTGCGCCAAGACTCGTTGTAAAGGTTTAGCAGCATGAGGCGTGCATTCTGCCCAAGATTGGCGAGCGCCGCATAGGTAACGCCGTCTGGCCCAGGTGACGAAGTGCGCCTGCAAGTCGCTAGTGCCGCTTCAAGCTCCTCCACCGAAAACATTACATCCATGCGGGAGTCCCGTGGCACAGGAGTGGCACGTGGTGTAAGGGCGCGTTGAGGCTGCGAGCTGGCAAGTCTTGAGCAAAATTCTTCGGCAACGTCTATTTCGCTGCGACCTTGTTGCAAAGCGAGGGACTTAAAAGGTACACGCTGTTGCGGTGATACACGAAGACCACGCACAGTTCTCCATATCTGAGATAATCGCTGACGTGGATCCAATGAGTCGCAGAAACGTTTCCATCTTTGAGATTGAAGTGCATCAATGCGGCGTTGAATCTTCTTTTGCATCCGCCTTGCCTCTCTGAGATCATGGATGGATTTGGTTCTCCTGTATCTTCTTTCAGCCCGCCGGCGAACTGCTCGTAGTCGCTGCAGTTCGGCTTCAAATTCTTCGTATTTCGGGAAAGGCTGAAAAGAACGCGTAGTATCTTGCATGGGTTTTTGAATTTCGTTTTCCAAACTTGAATGGTTCCCTTGCTGACATACTTCCTCCATGTGCGACCGAAACGCCGAAACGCCAGTCAATTCTCCAGAGTGTCGTGGAGGGGCATTTAAATAGTCCCTTGAACTTCAGGTACGTCGGAATGTGGTCGCTTCCACGGGATTCGATGTCTGGAAACCATTGCACGTTTCCTTCAAGACGCCGAGAAACCAGGGTCAAGTCTAGGCAGCTGCTGTATGTAAGCCCACGTAAATATGTTGGGCTACCATCATTGAGGCAGTGAAGGTCGTGCTGTGTGGCAAAGGATGCTAGTCTCCTTCCCCTGGAGTCCATCTTCAAGCTCCCCCAAAGCGGATGGTGAGCATTAAAATATCCGGTGAGAATCGTAGGGTGGGGTGTCGCTGATAGCACGTCGTGCAGTCGTTTAGAGTCGAATCCGCGTGAAGGAGCAAGGTAAACAGCAACGAGTGTGAACGTAAACTTGTTCGTTTTCACAATTAAACAAACGTACTGGTTGTCGTTGTGCGGCGGGACTGGGTGCAACACGTATGTCAATTCACATCTAATATATACAATTACCTTGCTTACATCACCACAGGTAGAGGACATGAATGCCTCATAGCCAGAAATGCGTATAACATTCTGCACGTTCGGTTCGCAAATCACAAGTATGGGAAATCGGTTTTCGAAAACGTAGTGTCTGAAATCTGAAATTCTCGATTTGAGACCACGGGCATTCCACTGCAGTAAAGATGCTTTCTTGACTTCCTTGTGGAAGGGCAGCGAGTGGCGGGCCATGATGCTATGCGATGCTTTCAAGTACTGGAGTCAGCGCGTCCAGCACTTGCAGTGCGCTACGAGCAGCCGGAGTGTCCATGTTTGTCAGTAGTAGACGCATGACATTCGTGAGGGATTTGAGCATAGCAATCACTTGTGAATCCTTGTCTCGCACTTGGTCAACTGAAGTGACATTTGACGTTAAGTGGCGAGTCATGTGCTGTGGCTCTGGCGCGTGGCATGTCTTCGGCAGTGCTGGCCACACCTCACTTGATGAAGCAGGAATAGCAGGGCCGCTTTTATCGTTGACATTCGTGCTGTTACTGGAAACAGATGGAACAGGAGGTGGCGTTGCCGGACGAGACTTTTCCCTTGAACCGAAAGAGGATGTCGTAGACTTTCGTTTCCGAGAGTGGTGTCGCCTTATCGCTGCAGAAGCATCTCTGTGTGATGATCCGTCTCTGGCCATTTTTTGCAAGATTTTCTGCTCTTTCTTTAGGCGTGGACAGTCTTTTGAGGATGCGACGTGTGGGCCTTGACAATTAGGGCACTTGAGCTCTGTTGCACTGCAGGTGTCCGTGTCGTGTTGTTTGGAACATCGTGGGCATGTCGCTGTATTTCGGCAGACAGCGCTCACATGTCCAATTCTTTGACACCTTCTGCACATAAGTGGTTTGGGTACGAAAGGTCGTACCACATGCCGAAAGTGTCCGACCTTTACATGTGACGGTAGACAGTCACCTTTAAACACGAGCCTTACACAGGTCGACTTGCCGAGGCGCCGAGCTTGTAGTAAGGCAACAACATCTGTGGCAGGTTTGATTAAAATTGGCAGGTCGCTGTCGCTAATCGATGTGTCAATATCATAAACCACACCAGCCGTGGTTTCGTTGTGCTGCGGAATGAGGTAGTGGACGTTGATGCTGCCCAGGAGCTTTACTGCCATCAAAGCATTGATTGTGCTTTGGTTATGGACATCAATAGCCAGGACGTTCTTTCGAGTATTACTTCTGATATCCTTGATTTCTCCTGGGACAAGAGCCTCCAGAGAAACGGAAATCGCTTGTCTATTAAGGCGGTTGAGGTTGTCGGCGGGTGTGTCCGGCACAAAAAGAATAGTGTGCGCAGACGGCCTTCGCTGTGGCATGACGGTAGACTTACTTGACGAAGACCGTCCGCTGATGTTTCTTCTCTTGGCCTTGCGATGTACCACTCTTTCGAAGACTTCGTCATCTGAGGCGTCATCACTTGAGCAGGAGTACAGCGCAGTGTCCTCGCTGTCAGCTTGACTCGGTGGGCAATTTCTCTTCCTCGGGCCGGTACCTGCCGAAGCAGTCACGTCGCGGCGGCATTCTGCCGACTCCACTTCCATTGCCGTGGCAATGGGAACGGCGTCACCCAGTAATACACGGGAAAAAGCCGAAAATACTGCAGCGCGAAGGAACAGTGGTCCCTACGAGAATCACTTCGTCTTCCTCCTCTCCCTCATCCGCAAATAGTATATCGATACCAACGGGCTGCTGCTTATCGCACGTCTGTGAGGTCACGAAACCTTTATGCAAGTAATAAGGCACATACTTTAAGAAACAAACTCCCATAAAAAATTCACCGACGATTACGATACTCCCAAATCAGAAATTCAGGCGCTTTTATTTCACGCTATATTTCACGGCTGGCGCGGACAATTTGTCTCGTGTGGCACCTTCCAGCCGGAGTGAAGCCTCGCTAATCGGAAGATCGCGAGAGGCAAAGCGTGGGTGACGCGTGGGTGCGATTCGCAGCAGCCGTCGCAGACAGACAGGCACGTACCCAGGGGGGGGGGGGGCCGGGGGGGCCCGGGCCCCCCCCGAAATCAAGTGGCATACCCCCCCCCCCCTCCCCATGTGCACCCACGCCACCACTCCTCACACATTCCTAAAGCGCCGCCAGATCAATGTTGAGACTTGGCAGCTGTTCATCGGTCAGCATTACGCTGCCTTTTTCACTCCTTTTAGATGGTGGTAGTTATCGGCCTCTCTTGTAATGTGAAGGACAGTTTTCTCATAGATTCTGCGTCCGCGCGATTAACTCGAGACGCGTTCAGTTGTCAGCATCTATTCAACCGTCACGCGCATAGCTGTTGCTTTTATTAGTTCAACCTTCTTTGTCTAGGCTGATCCTGGGGCCAGGAGAGGGATGCGGCTGTTACTAAGCTGGTCTGTACTCTCATGGAACGAGTTGCGGCCGGAGAAAACGTCAGTTGCGTTTAACTTTTCCCTTTGCTTCATTATTTCCTTGAGTTACAGCTCGCCGCGACGCTGGCAGATGCCCGAAACCATATACACGTGATATGGGTTAGATAAGGTGGGAAATAAAATAATGTGAAAGAGCGTCCATCATGAAACCCTGCAATAACCCTTAAACCCATAAGCAAGATGGCTGTCGCCCATTACCTCGTCTGTTTTTCCCTAATTGTATAGCACTTTTCGTGCAAAATTGACAACTGGAAACAAAAATCGCAAGGAGTTGAGAAATTAAGCGATCTACTAAGGGAGAGAGTCAAGGCAACAACCAAACTGCAAGCAAAAGCGAATAATAAAAACGTTAACCATTGTTTATGAGAATATTTATGGATCAACATCTTTTTATTTAAAAAGGAAGTAGGGAAAACGACGCCGGAAGTGGAGAACAATTACTTGTTTTGAATGACGCTTCTACAGTTATCGGTGGAACCGCCTCACGTAGCCACTTCTCTGCTGTGCTTATGTGGGTGTTTTTCTAACCTTTCGCGGTGAGCGCTGTACGTCTAGAATTGCAGAGTCCTGCGCTCTACGCGGTTGTATGGGACTGGCGGCCGCACAGCGTTACGCAATTCGCGGAACTGTCAAAACTGATCAACAAGGCGAAAATAACTGATATTCGAAACTATAACATGAGAAAGACTGAAGAAGCAGTAAGAAATGAACGCAGCCTGAAATCATTAGAAAAGAAACCTGGCATAGGACAAACCATGATGTATGGACTAAAAGATAAGAAGGATAATATTATCAGCAATCTCGAAGATACAGTAAAAGCAGGGGAAAAATTCTAAGCGGACCTGTATACAGTAACCAGAGGAGTCACGATACTTCAATTAGAAACAGTAGTGAACAGGATACAGAAACTCTCCTACAACTAGCGATGAGGTCAGAAGGGCCCTGCAAGACATGAAACGATGAAGAGCGGGAGGAGAAGGTGGAATAACAGTTGATTTAATCAAAGATGGAGAAGACATATTGCTTGGAAAACTGGCGGATCTTTATAGGAAGTGTCTATCGACTGCAAATGTCCCAGAAAACTGGAAGAATGCAGACATTATACTAATCCACAAAAGAGGAGACGTTAAATAATTGAAAAAATTATGGGACCATTAGCTTGCTCCTAGTATTTTATAAAATATTTACCAAAATAATATCCAATAGAATAAGGGCAACACTAGATTTTTGACAACCAAGGGAACAGGCTGGCTTCAGGAAGAGATACTTTACAATGGATCACATCCATGTCATCAATCAGGTTATCGCGAAATCTGCAGAGTACAATAAGCCTCTCTATGTGGCTTATATAGATTACGAAAATGCATTTGATTCAGTAGAGATACCAGCAATCATAGAGGCACTACGTTATCAAGGAGTACAGAACGCTTACGTAAAAAGCTTGGAAAATATTGCTGCATGCATGTGGTATTTGTTTGTTTAAACGAGGCGCGTAGGCGCCATCACCCCAGAAAAGAGGAGGAAGAACGAACTGGGCTCGCGCTGTGAATCTAACCGGTCAGCGCTGCAACCGTTGTTGTAAATATATTCTGTAAATAGTTTCTCGTCTTACTGACTCGTCCTTCGCGTAAGAATATCTACAGAGGTTCTACAGCTACCTTAATTCTACACAAGAAAAGCAGGGAGATACCTATAGAGAAAAGGGTCAGACAGGGAGACAATTTCTCCAAAGCTATTCACTGCGTGCTTAGAAGAATTCAAGCTATTAAACTGGAAAGGCTTGGGAGGAAAGATCAACGGCAGATATCTCAGCAACCTTCGGTTTGCCGATGGCATTGTTCTATTGAACAACAATGCAGACGAGTTACAACAAATGATTGGAGACCTAACAGAGAGAGTGTAAGAGTGGGGTTGAATATTAATATGCAGAAGATGAAGATAAAGATAAATAGCCGGGCAAAGAAACAAGAGATCAGGATAGCCAGTTGGCCACTAGAGACTGTGAAGGAATACGTTTACCTAGGTCAATTAATCACAGGGAACCCTGGTCATGAGAAGGAAATTCTCAGAAGAATAAAAATAGGTTGGATCGCATACGGCAGACATTGCCAGCTCCTGACTGGACGCTTACCATTATTATTAAAAAGTAAGGTGTGCAATCAGTGAATTTTGCCAGTGCTGACATATGGGGCAGAGACTTGAGAGGAAGGTAAGGACCGCGCAAAGAGCGATCGAACGAAGATTGCTAGGCATAACGTTAAGAGAGAGAAAGAGAGCGGTTTGGATCAGAGAGCGAACGGGTATAGACGATATTCTCATTGACATCAAGAGGAAAAAATGTAGCTGGGCAGGTCATGTAATGCGCTGGTTAGATAACCGTTGGACCATTAGGGTTACAGAATGGGTACCAACAGAAGGGAAACGCAATCGAGGACGACGAAACATTAGGTGGAGCGATGAAATTAGGAAATTCGTGGGCGCTAGTTGGAATCGGTTGGCGCAGGACAGGGGTAATTGGAGATCGCAGGGAGAGGCCTTCGTCCTGCAGTGGAAATAAAACCGGCTGATGATGATGATGATGATGATGATGATGATGATGATGATGATGATGATGATGATGGAGGTGGTGGCCCCCCCCCCGAAAAAAAATCCTGGGTACGTGCCTGCAGACAGACCTCTGCTCATGCAGCATTTTGTTTCCATAGAGGTGACGCGCGCTACTCTGGCGCCATATCCTAGTCATCGCCTTCACACAGCCCGTCTTGCGCGGCACTACGCTTTGCTGCTCACGCTTTCGTTCCACCAGTGACGAGAGCGGCCCAGTCCTTCGGCGTGAAGTGACGGCCGCAAACGCGTAGATGCTGGTGCCGATCGGATACCGACAGCCAGCGCTACAGCCACGCCGCTCGAATGTTTGCCTTGCAGAAGGACACGATGTCGCAGCTTGACATGTCGCCGACCACTACGTCCGCTGCCCACAACACAAGGGCGAACCATGGTGCTCGCGAAAAGACAGATCGAGACAAACACAGGCCCTGCAGCTCGCATCAACACGAAGCATGTCCGTACACGAGCAGACTACACTCGTTGTGTGCAGGAAGTGCTTGAATGATGTGATAAAATTTCCTTGTGCATTCGTTTTGTTACTTTCTCTCTTATGGAAACAAATTAACTAACATTCCGACTATTACAAACAACATTTGTGCCCTGTAAAGTTCGAAAAATTATCCATGACACGCCCTTGGCAGCCAATGGGATCATTCGTCCTACTGGCGTCATATGGTAAACTCGCGTCACTTGGTCAGGGGCGGCTGAAAACTCAGGGGAGTGGCGTGCTGCGATCGTCAGCGGGGGAATAACTTTATACGCTCCCTATATGGGAGCAGAGTTGGGCGCAAGTCCGCCATCTCGCCGACCGACGCATCCATGTAAAGCAGGAGTGCAGGAGACAGCTCGCCTCAGCGGCCGAGTGCACGGTAAGATGACTTTCACATCAAATAAAAAAAAGGAAACTAGAAAAGGAAGAACCAACTTAGATCAAATTAATTATATAAATATTCCTTGTGGGTCACTATCGGCAGCAACATTTTTTTTTAAATATAGCAAAACTCAAACAGACACTACTCTAGATAATGTGAGTCCTTTTAATACACAGTACTTTGAAAGATAAAATACGTAACTTGAGCAAACAACGATTGCGGATAAAGCAAGTACTGAAAATTATATGTGCTTCGTGCTTTATAAATTACGCAAGCTAAGTGGGAATTTGCGCAGATCGACGTAGCTGTGGCGTAATAGACGCGGGAAACAGCTTCAAACTTTTATGCGGCGCAGTTAGATGAACTATAACGGACTGCACAGACTGTATGATGCTGCCCTGATACATCTATAAGGTGAATCTTCCTATATATATATATATATATATATATATATATATATATATATATATATATATATATATATATATATATATTCACAAGCGCACATTCTTATGATTTTCCGGTACAGTTCTTGCAGCCGCCAGCCAACTGGTAAGTAGCGCGAGAGGAGCTGTATACATGTCCTTAATGTTATAGCCTATGCTCATCGAAAAAATGTTGCTAGTTAGACTTACTCTATATGACCATATTTCGTGCGAGACGTGAGTAGGCTCGTGCATTCTGGAGCGTACCGTTAGGCCGGAATAAGTAAAGGGTCATATTGAATAGCCGACAAATGTTTGCCAAGGGGCACATGTTTGCCAAGAGAGACAGTTTAACAGTTTAACAGTTTAACAGTTTAACAGTTTAACAGTTTAACAGTTTGACAGTTTAACAGTTTGCCAGAGAGACGTATAACACAGTGGATGAGAGGAAACTCCGGTCATTAGCAAGTTTTTCGATCCTCAGATTCGTGTGTCACAGATATGGCGCTGCCTTGTTCACTTTCACTAGTAGAACTGACTATGTAATTAGACAAAACGCCTAATTACAAACTTCTGCTGCTTAAAGCCCGGTTGCTATAGAATGAATGTTTTGTATCCAAGAAGTGCTTTCTGCATCCCGACATTTACACATTGTCTCATGCAATGCAATACCCGCCGTGGCATTTCATAATTGACTCTGCGAGCCAACAAGCCAGAGGCCGCGCTAGAAAATGGAACGTTAGAATATGAAATAATGATAGATGTAACTACATGCAAGGCATCAGGAGACTTCAGGAAACTGCACTAAACAACACGCGAACACGACACATCTAACATTGGCGTGGCAGAGGCTAGTAAAGGCGGTGGCGCGGCGGGAGGCAGTGCAGGCGCAGCCGTGAAGTTGGCTTTCCCTCAACGACGTGCTTTTGCGACATGTGACCAGATTTGGCGAATAGGGGTGCGAGTGCGCGTTTTCAATCAGACGTGCAAATCTGCTCCCAAGGGGAGCATATACAGTAACTCTAGGTAGCGATGTGCATTTTTAAAACCTTACAGTAACTTACACCATTTCCGCGGAGTGCTTAAATGCGACACCTAATGGTCAGAAGGGCCAACCCTAACAGCTCAGTACGTTTGTATAATATCGCCAAATAGTTTCACGGTACCTCGAAGGATGCACCTTTATTAATAGCTGTTATCTGCAGTGCAAGTTGAGTATGTAAATGCTACGGGAGCGTACGAACGAAGTTTTACATGCGAGTCCCAACTATGGCCTCAACGGCGGCTGCTCAGAAGAAAACTGCAGCCAGTACCTTATTGCTTCGCACTTTCTAAAAAAAGGGAAATGTACAAAAGAGCCTTTTCGTTTTCCAGCGCCCAGAGGCAAACCTTTTAGTGAAAACGGCAGTTAAAGAAAGAGAGAACATAAAGGCAGGACGGAGAAAGAAACCGACGCGTTTGCTGAGCGCCCTGACCACGGCGCTACAAATCACGGCCCAAATTGACACCTGCGAATGACTGAGCGTTCGCGCGCCGCCTAATGGATTTCGGTCCGTCTCCCACACCTCGCGGCCCCTTTCCGTCGCCCCGAAAGCCAACTATCGGGGCCCGCGTAGTTTCGCCGGGTGGGCCAATCTCCTGCGCGTAAATGCGGGAGAAACGGCTTCGACGACGCACTTAGCTTAATTTCTGGGGCGCGGGCCAGGGGTCAGCACCGACGGACCACCGTGGGGGGGCACGCACGTGCGGGGTTCTCGCGTCTATACAGCGACGCCGCCTCAGCGGCGCAGTCTCGCGGCAAAAAAGGGCAACTTTGGAATGACGCGCGTAACCCACGCTGGTTTCGAGGACCCCGCAGTACCCAGCGCACTGTTGGTGCTACTGTTTCCCGCGTTAGTGATGACGCCGCCGCAACTCCTGCTCACAACGGCCTCCCTCGGTTCGACCCTGGTTAAGGCCGCCTTCGAGTCAGAGCCACTGCGGGCGAATCCATCATGGCGGCGCCCCCCCCACCGTGTCGGCGTCCATTGATTAGGCGCGGCTGACAGGCCTTCCCCTGCAGGCGCGCCGTCATATTTCCAGCTCCGCGCAGTCGCTCACCTTTTCCCGTCACCTCCAACCTCCTACCCTTCCACATTTTTCTTTTTTTTTTCGCGCCGTCCGGTTGTCCGCTGCAGGCGGTACATGAAGACGGATCGGCTTACGCAGCGCGGTCCGGAGTGATTCGTAACGGTAATTGTTTCTCCGCAGCGTTGCCCTCTCTCCGCCGGTGCTGCTGCTGCGCGCCTGTCTAGCAGCGTGCGACCGAAACGCCTCGGCGGTTTCGACTAATCGCGTTGTTTCTATCACGCCGCATTTGCTGGCGCGCGATGCACCGTTGGTTTTTGTCACGATGTGTATGTACTACCGAGCAGGCGAGGACGTGCAACACCGTGTAGGTACTCGTATCGGACGCGCTTCGTCGCGCGCTGCGCCTCCCTCCGTCGCAGAATTCCGTTGAGAAATAAGCGAAGCTCGGCAGTATTGCGACGCATAAGTGCACCTACTGAGCGAATCGCGATAGTATAAAATGATCCTGCGTGCGGCTGTGGCCCCAGCGATTGCCTTGCTCATGTACGCAGCTTCACCATAAGTTCCAGCGTTGCCCATTACCCTTTCTTTTAAATTCGTGAAGCGCCCACATTCAGTGGCGGGCGAACCATAAAGCATTATGGGACACAGCTATCTTTGCGGTATAGAAATGTCGCAACTAACCTCTCTTACTTCGCCGATGAGTAATTCCGGAAAAGCAGAGTCGTACTTGTCTGCAAATACTATGCGCGTTTTCATGGGGTGGGGAGAATCGGAGCAGGTCCTCATGTAAAACATGGTCAACTCAGGAGAGTAGGTCGCCGTTATGGCTATAACTGAAGGTGAGCGAGAAAGCCCAAGCCGATTACTGCGGGTGTCGAACAGACCAGAAGAAAAGAAGAGGGACAATAGTTCAAATGAAAATGCGTGTAGGCACCTACTCAACATGAAATTAGTCACCCTCCACTTTAATCATGTCGCTGAATGTGGGACAGTTAAAATTGTCTGCCGCACCATATACGTGAAACTAGCGGAAATACAAACGCAACAAGAAATCGAGAACGCCATACGACTTTATAAACGCTGCTAAATCTTATATGACTAAAGCAGCGACGAGACGATGAACTGGGGAGCAAATTTTATTGCGTTGAAAAATTAAACACAGCGCTTCACACGGCTTTAAAGACTTACTTATGCTTCACCGTTCAGGTGACAAGCAACAATAGAAAACTGCCCTCTGTACTGATAAGCGAGAACATGTCATCGTATGTTCCTGCGCCTCGAGTCAAAACAATCAAGTAGAGGATGGCACTGCACAGACACAGGCTGCATAATTACCGCATCAAAAATATCCTCCCTGCACTGATCGAGTCTCACTTCTCATCGTCACAAATACTAATGCTTCTCCGCTAGCACTTCTACTAACTGGGATGACAACGAATGCTATAGGGTTCTATGGGGGCGTCGGCAGCCACGTAACCGAAGCCACATTTACCGCAGTCTGCGCACGAGGCAAGAGCGGCTGACGTTCTAAGCTCTCGGTCCTGCCATCGTACACATCTTCAGGCAAGGTCACTGCTACAGACGGCAGCGGCACTCCGAGGAAGAGCATTGCTTTGTGCTTTTCTAACAAGAAGCCCAAATTCGCCGGAAGGAGAGTAACCTTCCGTTCTTCCGTCCGGTGTCATCTGCACCAGAAATGCGGGACATGATGCGCGCGTGACGCCTAGCACTCAGTCTCACTCGGTTGGCCTCCGCTCGACGCTATCTTAACTCAATGGTCACCGCGGTTAAAATGTCTAATCTGAACAATGAAGTGCCGTTATGCATTACAATTGGTTTGATGCGTAAAAAAATACCCCGTATATCTGCGGAAAGTTTGAGCTCTGTGATAATAGAACTCTAGGAGCGTGGGCCAGTTTGGTTATTTATTTCATTGGGTCCCGTTTAAGTGGTAAGCCTTCTCAAGGACCTCGAACTTCATCGCTACAGTGGTGAAACTTTCCAAAGATGCTTCCACATAGTTTTTTTTTTTTTTCATACGCTAACCAAATTCCAATTGAGAACTGCGCTTTTTGTAGATATTCGATTTTTCAGCTGCGGGGTCCATTCAGTTAGGCAGGGTCGTGCGAACGCCCTCCGAGAGAGGGTGCTAGGCGTCACGCGCACATGTGCTATGGTATTCAGTGAAAACGGTGAACAGACAGTGGCAATACAGGGCGATTAAATACCTTAGGTAAGAGAATATAAATACCTTGGTATATGGATAAACGAAGGCAATAGATATATGGAAACACAGAAAAAAACAATAACAGTAAGGGGAAGAGAAATGTCGCCATAATGAACCGCAGAGCGCTATTGGGATACAATAGGTACGAGGTGCTCCAGGGTATGTGGAAAGGTGTAATGGTTCCAGGACTTACTTTTGGAAATGCGGTTGTTTGCTTTAAATCAGCGGTACAATGGGGAGTCGATGGGAACCAAAGGTCAGTGGGACGCCTCGCATTGGTCGCTCACGGGAAGACTACAAATGAAGCTGTGCGGGTGATATGGGATGGACTAGCTTTGAAGTGAGGGAAGCTCACAGTAAAATTGATTATGAAGAACGACTGGGGAATATAGAAGAAAGTAAATGAGCTGAGAGAGTGTTCAGGTATCTGTACAGGAAAAATATTGATTCACAGTAGCGGAAAAGAACCAGGAAGCTTACCAGCAAGTATGCGGCCTGTAGGGTGGGCAACACCGCAACAAAGAACGTCAAGTGGAAAGACGGAGAGGCTGAATTAATCTCATGGGTGGCGGCAATGGAAAAGAAACCTGCCATGAGTAACTACTTAAGAAGAAAAAACGAAATCAGGAAAGACACAATTTATGATAACTCAAGGGGAAGCTCATTACATTTCGAAGTGAGATCGGGCTGCCTTAGAACACGAACCTATAAAGCGAGATATAAAAAGGAAGAAGAAGCATGTGCTTGCTGCGGTAAAGCTAGGTAAACGATGGAGCATGTTTTATTAGAATGTGAAGACGTCTGCCCAGCGACCGATTTAGACACCACTGGCCTCCTTGAAGCCCTTGGGTTCAGCGAGAGCAGGGGAAAAGTAAACATGTGCGTAATAGAGATAAGTAAGAGGCGATTGGAAGATTGGTGGAAGAAAAGTAGGGAAACGACAAAAAACACGGAGACTTACAAAAGCATAGTTGGCAATAGGGGCTCAGAAAATGTGTTTGTGGGGTTCATAGCGTTTTTTTTTCTTTTTTCTTTTTTAACTTGGGTAGGACATGAGGCAGAATAATAGCAAGAGCTTGGTGGCGCAACCCACCGCCCCGTTCCAAAGGGGATGCTCATAACATACATACATACATACATACATACATACATACATACATACATACATACATACATACATACATACATACATACATACATACATACATACATACATACATACATACATACATACATACATACATACATACATACATACATACATACATACATACATACATACATACATACAATCCATCCAATCCGTCCGTCCGTCCGTCCGTCCATCCATCCACATCATGTGCCGCATTTCTGGGGACGTTGCAGCCGCGTCGAGGACTGCCGGAACTGCTAAGGCGGCAGTATATCTCGGCGACCACTGAATATTAGTGTCGCACCATTTTAAGGGGCCAATCCATTGCTCTTTGTTTACTCACTGCTATATGGTCACTGCAACCGAGTCACTATCGGCTGAATTCCTGACATCCACGAGAGGCAAAAAGGAGAACGACAGGGAGGTTAACATAAGAAAATAAAATACTGTTTGCTGCTATGCACTGGGATACGCAGAGAAGGGGGAGGTAGAAAGATAAAATTGGAATACAACAAACACACATCACAGGCACACAATCAAAGCCGTTCACTCTAAACGATCACAGCGCACGATAACACGGAAGAGAAAGAACACAAGCGAGTAAGCGAGTGACTGCTCTCGCATTTAGTCGGCAAAGAACTTCGGCAATAGAACGTTCAAAACTCGACCGTTTATGTAAATTACCCGCTTGGTAACTTGCTTGAATAGCTCCAGAACAAGCCATTCCATCCAAGACTTAAATATGGCAATTTTAACAGTACCTGTGTAGCACTCCGTACACTACGAATAACAGCGCCCTTTATTTGAACATGGACCGAACTGCACAATCGTGTTTTATGCTCGCGGAGAAGCGTACTGCTTCTCAACGAGGACACAGGGCCGAGTTGTATCCTCCTATGAATAAGTCTTTTGATCATCATCCTGTTCGCTCATTATTTGTAAGCATGCAACCTAATCAAAAATGGAACCTTGATCTCTCGAACGAATACCTGGAAGACAATGTAGAAGTGATGTTTTAACGAACGCTTGTTTCGTGTTCACTTTAGGCTCACCACAGAACGACCGGTCACTCGTACCTAGCGGTGCAATCCGCCACGGTCAGTCTCGGAAGCTCAGGTATTGCGGTACTACCCCCTCTGTGGTGGTGCTGCCCTCCGCAGGTTGTTCATCATTTTCTGACAACTGGCGGCTTCACTGTCCCGCACTCGGCTCCGATGCCAAAAAAAGCGAGCCGTCGTCCCGCCAGACCACTTCCATCGACGCCCCACTGCCCGTGAGCGCACGGCGTTTCCCAGCTGGTGGCTCTGACGCAGGCGCATACCAGGCGGTGTTAACATGGGGTGGCCTTCCATAATGCCGAAAAATACTCGGAGCTTCCTCTTGAAAATAGAATTCTCGAGAAATAGCGTCTGAGAGCCGTGAGGGGAGTAGCTGGACGGACGTGGCAGTGCTTAAGCTCCCCGTCACAACACGCGCATTTTCTGTTTATTTGTCTCTCCCCAACCCCTCGCTTAACAATGAGGAGTAGGCGCTCAACGAGAGTCATCATAAAGCATTTGGTGTTACGAAGAGGTACCTTTCTTCCCCCCCCCCCCCCCCTGCAGACGCAGGGAAATTGCCAGGGAGGTAATGATTAGCGACAAAGTTTAATAAGAGTGTCTCACAAGCCTGCAAATCACAGACAACATTGCCTTGTTAAGTGTATAGCAGTTAACATTACATACGGCATTTTTTTTTATACCAGTGCGCTAATTATTACAGTACGATTGTGTGCTTAAACAAAATTATGTGCAAAATCCGTTCAATAGCCTAGCGAGAGACAAACACTTTACGCCGAGCGGTTTGCCCATATGAATATGGAGAACGGCCAGATTTGTGCCAGCAGGGAATTCGCGGTGCGCCCAACTGCACGGGACCACAAGAAGAGTAAAGATCGGTGGAAACGACTTTGGCATGTGGTACGGTTCTACGGGGTGATCATTTTTAAGTTGTCGCGAATTTTTAAATATAAGCTTTTGCAGATGGCATCATTCCTGTCCTTGAACTGGATAATTCCAAGAGGCGGACATTATTAGAATGAAAAGTCGAAACGTATATTCAACAAATCAACAAAATTTCACTAATTAACTTCTATACAACTACTTCACTACGCATGTTGCAATTTACGAATCGTAGACGATGAGTGTGCAAGGCGTATCTACTGCAAACGAATCGCCAGAATGACGCCAATTTAGAGATATTTTTTTTTTTCAAAGTGTGGGACGAAATACATGGGCGTTCCAGTTGCTTTCGCGCGCCAATGCATAAAAAAAGCATTTTGGTTAAGAAGTAAGTGGAACAACAGTACGCTTTCAGGGCGAGTTCTATGGCACATCTCCAAACTTGTGTCATTGCGGAAATTCATTGCAGGTGGAAGCGCCTTGAAAACTCACCGGATACAATTCATGAATTGCAATATGCGACGTAACGTAATCAATTAGAAAGTTAAGTTGTGAATTTTTCAGTTGGTTGATTAACTACTTCGATTTCTCGTGCAAGTATTATCCGCCTCTTTGGATAATCCAGCACAAGGACTGCAAATATATACTTTGTGCAACAGGCCATTCTGAATTCCCTCAAAACTAAAAAATGATCATCCCGTATACACTAGAGCAGCCCATGAATATTCAAAAGATAAATACGCATCCTAAAGCGAGCTATGCCTAATCAGTGGAATGCCGAAAGGGCGGAAAGCTGCTAACAATGGCTACATGGGTACGATAGCCGTAGCTACAAGTGGCTAACGCAACGCAGAATTAGAAGTTGCACTTGAAGTATATTTTAGTTTATAATAAACGAAGCAAGCGTATTTGGACAGGTCTCTTAATGCGCATAGCACGTAAATGGGTGTCTACTTTGCTACACGAGTAACCAAGACTGATGAGAGATAACCAAGACTGACGGGAGATAGCCGAAAGTCCAGTATAGCTCAATGAACGCGAAGAAAAAAAAAAGAAAGGCGAGGCAAGACCCTGCGTCAAACGAGGCCGCTAGCTCTAAATTCCGCCTTGACGCCTCTCGCAACAGCCTTACCGGTGTTCTCAAAGATATTTACTTTGTTTCCGGAGATTTCTAGTAAATAACGCTTTCACGCGCTCCTCGTTTCCCATTTGAGTATAGGCCAAGTAGATTCCGCTCCGATTTTTTGTATACGTATAATTTTATTTTATACCCGAAGCTTTCTAGGTGAACCATCCTGGTCTTCGCGCTGTCCTCCACATTTTTTTTTTTATTGCGATAAAGACTTGCCCTTAAGGCATAATTCTTGGAGCATATATGTGTATTAAATGTGTGCTGTGAGGCCTGTGTTGTGTATGAATTGAAGCAGTGTTTTGTGGAATCTGTTGTCACGTATCCAGCGGTCATAGCTGGTTGTCACACTGTAGGGGAGGCCGCTTTCTCCACATAATTACGTACTGATGAAATAAGAAGGCATTACCTAGATACCCTCATTACAACAAATATAGAACTTCAACCACGTAATTGCTTTATTAAAGCCAAGCATTTTTATTACGCCTTCTTTCCCGAGGTTTGGCACGTCTGATGGGTCGCCTTCTCGCCGAGTAAGGTGGGCCAGTCCTCGAGATAGTGCACTAGTAAACTGGGCCTGATCCCGGAGATGGCGTATTGAAAAGTCAGCCGATCCCCCGAGACAATGTGATCCGCGGTCACGTGGATCACGTGGCTTCCGTGGGTTTACTTCTCTTGCCGAAATGGCGCGGGCAAGGTCGTAGTCGCCATGCTGCAAAACGTTTGGCGCAAGAGTAACAGTATTGCAGTCGTTAATTAGCTTTTCATTCTCGTAAGCTTCGCTGCACAAGGACTTAAAAAAATTACCGACGATTACGTTACTTCCTAATGCGAAATTTGAGCGCAGCAAATAAGCTGTTTCACCTTTTCGATAGATTGAGGCAAAGAAATCGAGCGAACGGCAGGGTCTTCTCGGCGGCGGCGCTTAGCCTCTGCTTCGGCGACGCGTACTCCTGGATCATCTCGACGGCGGCGACGGTAAGCTTCTGCTTCGTCGGCACGCACCTCTGGATTCTGACGGCGACGGCGCTGGGCCTCTGCTCTGGCAGCTCGTTTAGCAGCAGCAGCAGCAGCAGCAGCAGCAGCAGACGGAGGACTTCCATCGGTCGTCTCGCTCATGGCTCAGAAAGAACTGGCAGATAATTTCGCAGTGGCGAACGGCAGCGGCAATTTCGGCTCGGGCGGTGCACATATACAGATCCGCCGCCACCGATCTGGCTCTCTGATTGCCACCGCACAGGGGTTGCATTGGAGGAGGAGCGAAGAAAGGAATTAAGTTCGAGCCGGCGCTTTGACAACCGGAGACTCGCAGGAAGAGGGGGGAAGGGGGCGGCGTGTACACCCAGCGGCAAACGATGGGGGCAGAAGCGCGCGCAGCAAGCGGACAACACGATAAAGGGAGGAGGGAAGAGATAGCAGCGACTGACTGATGCCGCTGACGCCGATAGTGAGTCAACCCCAGCTGCGGAGTTGGTTTCAGGGACAACGCCGCCGATGCCGACACAAACAATATGATACCCTCGCTTCCGCAGCGCTAAGAACCAGGTCCAGCCGTGGGAAGGTGGTCACGTATTCGTCGACGTGCCGGGGCCTACGTGAAATAACCGGCGAGTCGGCAACTGAAGAGCACCCTATCCGCCACACAAGAACAGGGGGGGGGGGGGACCCTTTCCTCCTCTTTCTGCATGGCGGCGACGGTGTTCTATGCAGTCACGTTATCTTGAATCTCTAGCGGCGTCAGCGGCATCCAGCGGTATCAGACGGTCGCTGCTAGCGCTGGGGGGATGAAAGGGGGGCGAAGCTGGTTACGAGGCCGACGACAACGCCGACGACGACGCGAAACCCAGGAACGGACGCCAAAGAGCTGCGCTCTAAAATGCGCGTCGTATCCGCATAATTTTGCGAAGGAGGTCGATTATCAATTCCCGCGCAATCCCCATACAATCCCGCGGTCTCGAACGCACCTCGCACCCGTTTCCCGCTGACTGCAAAGATGTGCGCGCGACGTCCGGAGATGGGAGGCCGTTGAGAGAGAGAGAGAGAGAGAGAGAGAGAGAGAGGCACGCTGGCCTTTTGTTTCTGGTCGAGCAGCTTCATTCGCAGCAGCTGGAACTAGATTCGCTTTTAACCAGAAACGGCCTCGAGCGTCTCGCGGAGCCAACATTAAAACGTTCGCCTAACTCGTGCGTCGCGACTGCGCGCTCGTTATACTCCGCTAAGTTGCATGCAGTGCGGCACGGACGATATATGGGGAAACGCCGTTCTGTCACTATAGCTGCATAGTGTACAGTATCGTTGAGCAAAGTGCGTGTCGAGCTCGCCTTTCAAGTGCTGAAACAACTGCTCTGTTCTATACGTACCATGATTCGGTTGCGCTATAGAGAGATGGATGCACGAAAGTACCCGCGCATCTCTGCTACTCGATGTTTTTCGTATACTGTAAGAGTATAAAAACATAAGCTAATACAAATACCTTTAAGTAATCAAGAAGGGGATAGCGAATGTAATCAAAATAACGATATGTATGCTTCGATAGAGAGTTCGACTAACAGCTAACACTTGTCCCAGCCACATCACGAGTGGTTAAAGCTTGTAGCTCTTTAACCACTCGTGCAGCAGTCTTCCGTGTAATAACATCGACAACAAGTCCGAGCGCACCCTATATTGTTCTGCTAAAGAAATATTTTATGGAGATTTTCATCAACGCAGTTGCATTTCTTCGTCGTGTATTGTTGCTGTACTGGTGTTTGTGTGTTTTTTTTAATACCTCCGAGTGGCACACACTCTTCATTATTATTTTCCAAGTTTTGTTTAATATCAATGGGTTTGTTTAGGTCATCATAGTCTTTAAACCATCAGTGCTGCTGAATTTCGGCAAGCAAGAAAGAATATACTTCTTCACAAACATTCGGCTCATCACATAAATCGCCTGTAGGTGATTATAGCCTGTGCCCGAGCTAACGCTAGCCGAGCTGTTCAAGGAGAAAGAAACAGATTTTAAAAAACTCAGTGCAAGACGCAATTATAAATTCTACAGTATTCGGTCGCCGGGTGTGTGATGACCAAATGCCGTAGGTCTTAAGACCGTGTTTTGCAGCGTGTTTTTTATAACCTTCTTTTTCCTTGAACCCCTTAACTAAAGTTAGCTGCGACATATATACTAATATAGAAGCGACGATTCAATTCTAACTATTTTACTTGACTGCTCTTGGTTTAGTACTGATCGCCGATGCCGGTGCAACCATGCCGAGATCTATTATCTACGCGCCAAGAAGATTACTGTGAATACTAAATAGCCCATCTGCGTGAGTAAGTAAACTGGTTCTACTCTGTCTCAAAAAGTCATCTGCTATTTGCCAAGTTCCCACGAGACACTGGAGCTTTCACAGCACAGCTTCCTTGCGGCATACGAAACACATCACGATGTTTGGCTGGGCTGACACATTAGGACGTCTTGCGTAAGTCTTTTCGTCATCTGTGCGCTCACACGATTTGTGTAAAAGCTAAAATAATACGTCTGGTCTAGAAAACCGAGCGCCAGAAAGCTATCCGAACACTGGAGATTTAAAAAAAAAAAACGATACCACGACGTGCGTGATACGCTGTAGTATTGAAGGGACCGTATGATGGTCCTAGGCGGTTTGCTATATAGGCGGTATCTTCAAGAATAAGTTGGCAGTTTTGCTCAGCTTTAGAAGGAGGAGAAAAAAAGAGAGGGAAAGATAGGGAGGTCAGGCAGTGTCAGTACCACCTGACTGCCGGCTCTAAGTGTAAGTACCGGCTGACAACCGTGATTTATTGAAACACACCTTTTATAAAGATTATATTATTTATTGCTTTAAATCGCCCCAAGAATATCTCTAACGGTAGCCCATGTACAGAGGCTCTCTTCTAATAAAAAACGCAATATTATTTTCATGCTAATAGGTAGCAAGAAAACACCACTGAACAAAAAAATAAAGCCATCTTTTGGTAACAACTAAGGAGATACGATGTGTTTACTGCATGTAATCACGATGCCTACATGCTTCCATAAACTAATCGGGGAACGCTACAAAGCATCCATGTTTGCACTACATGAGATCAGCATTGTATCGTCTGCAGTCTTATGCTGTTTGTTGCTCACGAGCGCGTTTTCTTTTTCAGCCTTTTCCCACATTACTACGGCGGTCAGCTGCTCAAAAGGCTTCACATCTGATTTAAACAAAGAAGTCTGAAGAAAAACGTCAAGGGATTTTTCCACGGGATTTTTCCTCTCATCATACAACGATTGGACCGCGTCATTTTCAAGGAGCTGCGGATGCCTGCGTCACCGCTTACTAGCGCACATTTGTGAGTGGTGAAAAAAAGTGAACTGCCCAGCAATGATGTTAAAGTTCGATCAGGAAAAATGCTGTAGGGGCAAGTTGAAAGGTCCTACCAACCTGATACGCAAGACATCATATCTACAGCATACAACATTGACTGTTTTGTGCTCGTAAGAAACAGTTTGTTTTCATAAATGTAACATATGTTTCATTTTGAGTGCTTTTTAACTTGTGCGTGAATGGTAAAGGTTGGATTTTTTTTTTTAATGTCAACTCTGGAACACTGTTGAATCAAAGGCTGGCTACTAGACGCATAGCTGGCCCAAGAACGGTATCTACATGATGTTTAAAAGATTTCAAGCCCATTCAAATCGAGGGGTTAACTTTTACAGTACCATCTAACGACAGGCGAGTGCATAAAGGAGATCTGGCACATGTACCAGCCTTCAAATTTCTACAATAAGAAGGAGAACTCTAGCGCTTGGATACAGTTAGCTATCGTCTAAGCAGGGCAAACCCGCTGAGCGCCGCGGCAAGCAACTATAAGCGCGCCAGGCTATTGAGCCTTTTCGCGGAGCAGTTTGTTCTAGGGAAACGAGATGGCGCTTTCGGCGGCGCGCTGCACGTGACCTCAGTGACAGCGCACGAATACGAAACCATTACCGCTTCCACCTTGCTTCTGTGCGATCAGTTGTCGGAAATGCAACTGAGTTTTTACTCACGCAATTTCCTCCGATCATGCTGGGTTGAATCATGTGGATTGAAGACGTCTGCAGTAGTTGGCTGCAACAATAGTGACTGGCATGGTAAGGAATGGAACGAATCTCTGTGGCCAATTTCGTGGAGCGCTGCTGCAACTGTCCGTACGTGTTACCGGCACTTTGAGATGTACGGCTTCCCTCGAGGATGCAGAAATTTGCTCATGCGCCAGCGCTGTATCACTAACTTCCAAAGAAAGTGTTTCAGCCCCAGAACATCGGCAAGCGTAAGTACCGCTCGTTAAACAATGACAAAGAGAATAGCGCCGCTTCCTGTCATAGTTAATTTCGCGCACAATATCTACACCTACCCCAACTGGTGCGGCAATGTGCACCCACACTACCGCCAACGCGCCAAGAATAAGTGAATGAGCGCACACTTGAATATGTGCGCACTCTATACGCGCAATAAATGACGGACTACACCGATAGCAGGCGAATGGTCGAAGCCGAATATTTCCTGGTGGCCCACAAGAGTAAGCGAGTTACTATAGCGTTAATACATCTTTGCTGCGAGGTATTATAGTGTAGAAAACAGGGGCGCTATAACGTAAAACTATTCCAAACTTTTCCATTCCAATTCTGCTATCAGCCCTCCACCATTGGTCAAGAACTTTTTCGACCACTCCCACTTCACCTGTCTGTCACGCGACGTCACGAAAACCGCGATACCTCCCCATCTGATATGATGTGTACACACAGATTATGCATGATTTGACAGAAAAAAGAAAAACAGTTATTTCTGATTCGACCCCTTTTCGCATTAGCCTTCGGCAATTGGTAAAAAGTTTTCGTGCTGCACCCACCTCACCTGCCTGTCAGGCGACGTCACAAAACCGCGAAAACTCACCGCGTCGAAGTGACGTGTATGCGATAAAGATGCATTAATATGCCGAACAAAACTGAATTTTTTTTCGGAATAGCCGCAGGCTGCCCCGTTCCGAAAGGAATAGAAGATGGCTGCCGCCGATCACTCAGACGCTGGCTACTCGCACCTGCCGGAGAGCATGGGTGTATTTGCGTATAATAAAACTTCTTGCGTGGCCGTGTAACGTTTTCAAGCACTTTCGGCACGTTTACCCCCTCATTCTGCCAACTCTTCTTTGCTGAGGGTCCGTTTTAGCGTCATTCTTGAGCTTCCGTTGCATGTCGCCGCGATTTTCGACCAGCCACCGCAAGCTAAGTAAGGGAAAGCCGACCAATCGTAGACGCCGGCACCACCCTCTTCATCCGGTTATCGACTTTCAGTGCAGTGGCTCGGCCCCATCGAATCCCTCTCCACTTGAGCGTTCTCCTCGCCTCTTGTCAGCCAATTGGATACGACAAGCCGCTCAGTGTAGGCAATGTTATTCGTTTTTCAAGCAAACAAAAGTGACCTCCTATGAACGAGCAGAGCGTTTGATTGGTCTGTTCAGACAACCCTGCGGGTGACCGCCTGGTGCTTGCGTTGGTGGTTACGCAAATTTGACGTCAGCAGATTGGAATAGAAACATATTGGAATAGTTTTACGTTATACGGCCCCAGCTACGCTTCAAGCCTCGTGCCCAGCAAGAACAAATTTATCGGAACTGAGCATACCCGCGACCGATTACGCAGAAAATAATCAGATAGTGACCACAGCGAGAAACATTAGAGCCAGAAACGTGACAAGACCTTGCTTCAAGATATTTGCCAAAGAAAGAATAAAAAGCAACAGACACCAATACTGATTCCATTCTTAAGGGGAAAGTTTGCATATCTTCGCATGCATGTTTAGCCCTACTTTTAGAACAAGCACCATATACCATATATCCAAGAGCTCTTTTGCATGTTCTCTGAAGCCGTGGCCAAAGCTTCATGTCGTCCACGCAGTCACCACCTACGATGTCTCAGAAACAGAGGTCTGCTAAGCCGCGCCGGCGTCATACACATCCAATGTAAGCACGGAGGCAACGGAGGCAGTTGGGGCTTGCAAGCAATGGACGCGTCACCACGTGATCAAACATGGCAGCGCCCGCGCGATCGCCGCGAAAGGGGTCAATAGCAGACGACGCGTGCGTGTTTGACGCAAAGGTCGACCTCAGCGCTGTAGTGGCGGGAACTGCAGCGGGCCGCCTGCTACCCATAGACGGGGCCGCGAGTTCGGAAACTAAATACAAAAAAGTATCTGTAAACGCTGGCCCCGTCAACCGCCGTCTCCCTGCCAAGTCGTTCATGCGCCCTCCTGCCCCCCCCCTCCATCCCCCCTCCATCCTAGCTAGACAAGACGGTAACGAGGATGCGCTGCGCGTGCGAGCACGGACGAGCCAGCGACCGGAGTGTTTTAAAAATTATTGCCCTTCTGGCGAAGCGTTGTAGCGGCGGCGGTTTCGTGGAAGACGAACTCGTGTTTTCGAACAGCCGCTCATCGCTCCAGCTGTGCGTCGATTCCGAGCGCCCCGCAGCAACTAACGGGGAGCAGCGCATCTGTGCTTGCGAATGCGTGCGCGCGCGTGATTGCCTTTTGCGCTAGCGATTCGCACTTTCTTGAGCTGTTCGAGTTGCAAGTGGAATCGGGAATATGGACGGATGAAGAGCAATCAGTTGCTTTTGTTCAACGTGTTAAAAAATTATAGTCCACTCTGCGTTTGCATGCGCGACACCTGCCTGACTGGCCTTATTCTTTTCTGTTCGTGTCCTTTTCGTCTTGTGTTATGTTTAGTTAACTGCTGCTATACGTGACTGCGGTGTGTTTGCCTCCCAATATGCCTTGCTTCCTTTTTCTTTCTGGTGGGAGGGGGATGGAGCAGGGGAGACAGCCATCCTTTCTCCATTGTATCCAGAAATAGCCGGTTTATATAAGAACCCCTTTTTTTTGTGTGCGTTTGCCGTCAGTAAACAAAAACAATAACGGTTTGAACGTGTTCTTTCATAGGACACGTAGTTGAGCTTCTGCATGGCTTTGCTGTTTTAAAGGTGAGCCCTTCCTGGGGTCCGATCGTGTTTTTAATGTTATGCTTTTGCTACGAGCTTTACTGAAGCTTTGATGATTTGATATGGAGAGTTTGCCTAAAAGCAGGGATAGAAAGGGTCAAATTTAGCCTTCGTGTCTGTGCAAGGCGTTCATGCGGCATCATCTGCACCCTGCGCATTATGAATATGCAGGTGTGACGACAAGAAGGCATGGTTGCATAGTGTTCTGCAGGGAGCAATCGACCCTACAGAGGGAGCTGTTGCCCTTATTAAAGATAGAGTTGTTTCGCTGAATGCATAACGGCGCAGGTTTTAAGTGAGAGCTATGATGTATGCAATGACTGCACACTACAAAAGGGCCGTATACCTATGGGCACGCATATTACACTATTGCTTTCCAAGACTGATTAAGTCTTGTGGTTTTCAAATATGTGCGAAATACTTTTGTTGCCCTTAAATGGTGGACGTATCTCCCCACGGACCGCCAGTGTGCCGCGCGTCCAAGCTCGAGTAGCTGAGGAAGTGCGTCGCGCCCTTCAGAGATTATTTCACGTGTGACGACTGTAGTCATATATAACGCGCTGCAAGTCTTCACTCCACGTCGAACACATCATCGAGTCTGCCTACGGAAGCTTAGGCCACATTGTTCCTTATGCGCTGAAGAAATGCCTGCTTTTGCCTACTGAGGCCTCCGCGAGCCGCTTCTGCACGGAAGCGCTTTAGGGATCGCGTTCGTAGAACTGCTGTTACGTTCCGCGGCAGCGCGGTCGGCATGAACATTGACCTGAATACGATGCTTTTAGGCAACCTGCAGGCTTTAGTACGGGCGTCAGATATTGTTGAACTGGGTGTCATTTGTCTTCAGCAATTGTATGGCTGCGAGTGAGTCGGTGATGACGCAATACTAGGCTCTTTGCCCCAGAGTATCAACAAATATACTACCGACAGTGCACTTTTAGATCAAATCAAAGGGCTCAGTGTGGCAGAAATTCTACAAACCACCGATGAAATCGACGCACCCATGACAAGGGTGACAGCCCCATCGGTTTAGATTGGTAGTAAGTACAGCAGCAGTTGTTACTACAGGCTAAAGTACAATATATGCCAGCGCTGGCATATATTGTACTTTAGCCTGTAGTAACAACTGCAGCGCTGGCATATTTTGGTTATAAACCGGGATAAGGTGCCTCAAAAAGCTGGCCAACGCTTCGATAGCGGGACCCGGTCTTCGTCAAAGGCGTGCGCATCCCGCCCCCGGCCTTTTCTTTTTGCTTACGCCCCCCCCCCCCCCTCGCATGAGCTTTCTCGCTGCGGTATTCTTCCCATAATTCACTATCTCTTACCTCGCCCCCAGTATAGGGCAGAAAACCAGAACACTCACTTCTGATTAACCTCTCTGCCTTAAACTCTCTGCTTTACCTCTCTGTTTGCCAGTCGCTTCAGCACTAATGTCTATGTAGTAATAAATAGTACACGATGGGTTTCTTGACTGAGGATGTTATAGCTAGCCGAGTTTCATCACTGATTATAGAAACAGTGCTGCTAAGTCCCTGTAGCTGGGAAATCCACGAGACTGCGGCCTGAGTTCCTCTGTTCACTGTAAACTCAGTCGGTATTTCTTTCTAGCAGCGATTCGGAACAGCAATGAAGAGTCTTGCTAACATTCAAGACTGCGTAGGGAGCTCAAGTTTTCCCACAGGTTACGCATGCGCCAGCCCTCCTTCGTTCCTTGGCCACACAGCTCCTCCTCTGGACAATGTATAGATAGTTACGCGGCCAAGAACAAGAGTCTGGCCGACGTCGATCAGTGCGTCAGGTGGCTGGCCCATGGCGCGGACACCTCCCGCTCTGCCCGGGTCGGCCGAACGTGGAAGATGGCACGCGGCGGCCGCAATGAAGACGGATGACCGCCATTACGGCGCGTCCGGCCTCTTCTGCGGCGGATTCCCCGCCCTGCGAGAAGACCATTACGGCGCCGATGCACCGGCTCTGCCCTGCGAGCAACTGCTGCGGGCCGCTGCTGCGCCGAAAGGGGGCGTGCGTGTGGCACTGATAGCCTTTTCGGCGGCCCCTCCTGCTCTGTGCTGCTTGCTTTGCTTCCTTCCGCGCCAGCCGCCCGCCGAGGAAGCAAACCTAGCCGACACGTACTGCAGGTTTCGGCAGTTGCGTGCAGGGCTTCAGAGATCCCCGTAGGTAGCTATAGCTTTGTGTAAGACCCTCCATCACCGTACTACTCAGCTGCCCTGCGAAGCTTCTAGGCGTGCAGCGCGCCCGTGTTCTGTGTATAGAACGATTTCCGGCTGGCAATGTAGGGATAGCTCGTGGGACGTGAACTTTGATTGCCTGAGAGGAACATTAAGGGTTACACTGAGATGTCACGTAATGAAAGGCGACGACAGCGTCGAGAAGGGATGCTGTAACCTGACGCACATTTTCAAATCCTTGGGTGGTGTAACAATCGCGTCGAAACAGTAATTGGGTGTCTGCTGTGTTCACAGCGCCTCATTGTTAGCTATTTCCTCAAGGGTCTCCCGTTGTACGTGTATGCGGAAGACGCGCGCTCGTAGGTGCGCGTAGGTGCGGGCGCGTGTGTAGCTGCCAATAGCCAATGTGTTTCAGGCGAGTGCAATTGCTGCAGCGTAGAAGGCGGTTCTCCGCTTTCAACACTTGACTTTCTCATGCTTATGACCCTCACGTTGCACCGAATTAGCTGGACGTCGTCAAGGCAGCAGTGGCCGCTGATGATTTTTCGGCAAGCTGGGTGGGTGATTGCGTGTGCAGTGACGAGACGCCCCGCCGGCTGGACGCGTCCTAAGATCTCGTCGCGCCCGAGCTGCACAAGGGCGGGCGCGCGGGCGGCTGGCCTAGTTGCACGCACCGGCAGTCTCACGAGTGCTGCTTCAAGTCCAGAGGCTGTGCTTTTGTCTTGTTCCCTCTGTTCCTCCTCTAGCTGTCGGCGTTCTGACCGTTTTACCGTTTATTCAGCGAACAGTCCACAGAGTGTGTGCACTTCCCTTTCGTCTCTGCAGATGTCCTGCAGTGGGCGGAGCATGCAGAGTGTGTGTGTCTTTGACGGTAGCTTTACGTAGCGCGGCGATATGCGACGTTGCCGTGGTAATGGTTATGCAGTTGAGCGTGCGACCTAAATGTCACCGAAGAATAGCAACATTCCTGTGCTTCTCTGCGTTAAATACTAGGATTGTAATGCATACATGGCTTTACCAGTTCCTGGTACCGTCGCTGAACTGAACCAACCACTGATTAACGTTTCCCTGACCTAGTCGTATCACGACCTACGTTAGTGCGACAGCATTTAGGGGCGCGAAATTGCGTTGGCCGAGTTCTTCCTTCGGCCCATTCCTTACCATTATTTTTGTTTGGCAAGGAAAAAATGATCATCCACCCGATTTTAGCACGAAGCTATATGCACAGGAAACCTGTACAGGTTTCTCAGAAAGAAAGCTTCGCGGTGGAGGAGAAATTCGTCCCGGACTAGGACGAATTTCTCTTCCACCGCTAAGCTTTCTTTCTGCGGAACCCGTATAGGTTTTGTACGTATATAGCTTCGCGCTACAATCGGGCGGATGACCATTTTTCCTTTCATGAACCTTCCTCCACCTTCTGGGATTCCGCAGAATCGATTTGCCTTATCTTTGTTTCCTTTGTCTCATAGATCGTTGTGTCACCGCAGTCTTGATCGTGGTCAGGCTAACACGTCAGGTTAACACGTCAGGTCAGGTTAAGTGCCATGTGATAAGCTTCACGCTTATCGCATGGCACTTACGCAGCACCAGGTTGTCCAGCAACATCAGGCAACGTTGGTAGCCAGACGCGTTATAACCAACGTTCTATTTGCGCATCGCGGCTCACAGTTTATGCGATAGTTGTGCTTTACGAATACACTGATTGGGCTGGCTTCTGCGCATGAACAAGAAGAGTAATCTTATCCAAGGAGTTACTTCGCTTTTTCCTCTTGTTTCTTATATAGAGGGGGGGTTACAACTATATGAAAGCGGAGAATCGCGTGTCGACACGTGCAGATTTGATATTTTCAATGTGATGCTTACCTTACCGCATCTTGCTACAGACTATTATTGAGGCCAGTGCGCTGTTCAGGAGTTGTGAACTTCGGCAACGCACCTGCCGTATTGCGCGCGCCGTTCCGCCATTGAACTGTTTAGAGCAAATCGTGTTGCTATGAAACAATTCCGTACAAGCGTCCGCAAATTTAGTATTTTTACCCGAAATACAAAACAGACCCGTGTTTTGACATTGCCTAAAGGCCATATGCATGCCATTGCGAAGTCAATCTATATATTATCGTTGCATAGTCAGTAAAATGTTTCACTTATTGCCACATTTACAGACTGACATGGATGAAATGGCTCACCGACCTTCAACTTTGATAGTTGAATACGCGAATACACTAACTATATATGATGAACACACGCCATCACGTCGTCCTAGTTTAACGTCCGACCTTTTCCAGATCGCAACCTAAGTAGACGATAACGAGGAATCTAAGTGACGCTCTATGATATGTTACGCTTCTGGGACACCGAAATTCGGAGCCCCAAGGAAAACCCCACTCATCCGTTAATCTTAATCAAAGTCTTATTCAAAATTGCGAGTTTCACCTTGCGTGGCGACTATGCATTAAAGACATAAAAACGAAAGACGAAAGAGAGAGTGGTGACGGCACCTTGAATTTATGCTGCACTAGCTCACCGTTATACGTAATGAATATTCATGGTGTGGGCTCGGCAATGTATTTAAAATTATTAGACTGCGTCGCGAAGGAACGAGAAAGTCAACCTAGCGAGTTTCGCAAAGTTTACTCTCACAAAACGGGCCGCAAACATGCTAAAGGAAGCACTTTTTATTTCATGCCATCCTGAAATTTATTTCACACAACGTCACACAACTGTGACGTCACACTTGTGAAAAACCGCTAGAGAACAAAATCGTATTGTGCGAGACACAACTCGTCCAGCCTATTCCCAAAATGCGCTGGAGTCGGCGGCGAAGACCTCAAACTTTCCCTAAGAAGGCACTGGCCAAGCTTGCAGGTGTCCCGTAAGGGCCTTCCGAGAAGTTCTCCTGCCGCATTGAAGGCGTGACGAGGCGGCGCCCTTCCCCCTGACCCCTTCTAGCTGCCGCCACGATTCCTCGAGCATGCCCTCAGGAACCACGCCAACCGAAGCCGTAGCTCAAGGTGGCAAAGCACGACCTGCGATTTCGAAGTTGTGACCCGCGGCTGTCGGTACGCGTCTTATGTATAGGGAGGCGCGAGGGAGGTTCACCGGTCACTACTGACCAGGAGCGAGTATATTATTTGTCTGTGAACATCGGGTATACATTCACTGTTGCAGGATACAGCAGGAGACACCTCACTGGAGTGATCGACTGACGTTCTTCTTGCAGGATTAGCCAATCGCTGCCTATTATACCAAAAGTAATGAAATTTGATCGACCGAGTATGCTGCGCGAGATATTGACGTAGGAACCTGTGAGACACGTGGTGCCACACTGTTGGAGACGCCTCGACACTGGCCCCTTGAACAAGTAGTAACTCCCACAAAATTCACGAAATCGCGCTTGATATGCACCGACTCGCGGGCGTGCTATGCCAACCGTGTTCTGGTTGAGTGATCCCTAACGTGTGCCCGCTATTCTGCAGCGATGATGATCCTTGCACGGGAGGCCAAAGTCAGGGGTGGAAGTTAATTGCGTTGCATTCCAAGTCAGCGTATTCTCTTTTACCGTTCCAATCAGATTTATCTGATCTATAAGGTGAAGGGAAGGAACTCTTGAGCTGCTACCGCACGTTGACTGCACAACTAAACGCGAATAAATTAGACAAAAACAGACGTAACGTACGAGAACAAGCGCTATCACCAACTCTTCATTACTGTCAACACGCTGCCGATTTTAAGCTCTTTAGAGTGGATGCAGACACAGTGCCAGCAGACTGCGCTAGACAGTTATACATTTTCGGTCAGCAGTAATTAACTTTCCTTCATTTTCCCCTGATATTACTTAATTTATTAAATGACCAAGTGCCACAACTAAGGGCTGTCGCGGCTTCCGAAAACTCCATCGCGTATTATCGATGCTAAAAATCTAATCCCCGCCTCGTAGCACGAAGCCTGGGGATAAGAGAAGCGCATGAGGATGTGCGAATCGGGAGTACATACGGAGCAGATCGTGACGGTAGACGCCCTTATATATATATATATATATATATATATATATATATATATATATATATATATATATATATATATATATATATATATATATATATATATATATATATATATATATATATATATATATATATATATATATATATATATATATATATATATATATATATATATATATATAATGACTTGCGAATCAGCGGTATGTTTGTCCTTGTGACAATGAACGGATAGCGCTCGTTTGGTGTTGATATCTCGGCATAGCTGGCCCTAATGTGGCCTATATTCCCGTTCACTATGGAAAAAATGTCGTCATATTGTTTTCACTATATTCACCACACTGCAAATAACTGCAGCAGGTAACGGAAAAGTTAGCAACATCACTTACTGAACGAGGTAGACACTACTAAATTGTCTCCGCCACCATTTCGAAACGCCGTTAGCACCACCCAACACCATGTTCCCACCCTACAGCGCATTTATTGAACCCACTAGGAAATGGACCAAGGTAGGGTCCGATATAACCGTTATAGGGTAAAAACATTGCATCCGGTGGGGCTAACTCCGTTTGGAAATGGTGGTGGAGAAAATTTAGTAAAGTGACTAGCTTGTTTAGCAATTAATGTAGCTAAGTTTACCGTTACCATCTGCAGATATACCAAGGTAAGTGAATGCTGCGACAACTATAGCTATAGTAAGTACAATGACCTTTCGGTTAAGGAGTGTTTGCGTACTGTTGCTCAGCAACAAAAAGGCGAATGCTCATGACCTCATTACCTTCTGCGAAGGCGGCACTCGGAATACCTACTCGGTTCTAGAAGATAGTGCCTGCTTTCTTCTTTCCCTTCGAGTCGCTAATCAGCATTTTGGCTCTAACCATAGCAACTTACGAAAGTCAGTCACGCTATTCAACTGCATTCAAACCGAACGTCCGTATTATGCAAGAGAAAATCAACAGAAACGCAACGGAGCCTCTGCAATGCGTTGTGTAAGGTGTAGGGGAACAGCACAGCGAAGGCGCGCATTTCCATTCCCTGAATGCTCCGCCATGGACCTCAGCCTGTCTCACCATGCCAGCCACTGATGCGGTAAAGCACACTGTATTGCTCCCCAGCTGCAAGCGCATATAATGCTTGGCTTTTACCATTAAACGAGACACCTTGCGTCTCGCACCACCTTGTGACTCCATAGCTGTGGCCTTGTGATGAAATTCCAAAGTCCAAATTCCAAAGTTGCTCCATGTTATTGGAAGTTTTGAATATAAACAAAATAAGTAATTACTGAATAAAAAGCTCTCACTAGATAATTGCACGTATCTTATCTACTCTAGTCAAGTTACTCGGTATTTTGGTATCTTGGAAACACTTTGTCAAATAACTATTTTCGTTTTAACTTAAGTATATTTCAGAGTAAGTTGTTCTCGTTATTTCAAGTACTTAGAAAGAAAATCTAGCATAGGAGCACAAGAACAACCCAAGTGGCAGCTAGAGGCACAATTTTACTGAACATATGCAAGTGCACACGAATTCATTCCGCCGAGAGGTCCAGTCCCCCGCGGCGCATACGAGCGGAATTGTCCCTTGAAAGGATTAAACTACCCCGCAGTTCTGCAGCCGCCCCCCCTCCCCCCCTCAATTTTTTTCTCTTAACTGCGGCCTAGTTTTTCTTACCCCTTTGTCGCTTCCCGACAGTTGTGCATATCTATGTTGGCCCCTTGGTAGGGCAGGTGTTAAGATCATCTGTTGCAGAGGTTACTGCCTCGCGGTGGGCCTGAGATCTCGTACCCAGCATGGTTTCCACGCCGTTCTCAGCAAAAATTGCACAGTGCTTGTTGCCTTGAGCTAGTAGATTAGCGAAATTTCGCTGACAGAACTAAAAGGCGATGTGGCAGGCTTAGCTGAGCATAGCTCACAGGCAGTCCTGAGCAGACTGCTGCAATTTCGCGGCCGAAGCTTGGCCACGCGGTCGGTGCTTGCCGACTGAGTGTTGCGCAGGTATTCCCTGTCCTAAAAAAAAAAAAGAAAGGAAACTAGCGCCCGTCACGTCGGAGAGCAGGCCGTATATTGTGCAGTGTCTACTGGCGGAATGTGGGAAACCGACAGAGTGTCCCAGTAACAAGGGAAGAGAACAATGAGTTTTATTTATTTTGAATTTTTCCAGAGATGATGATGAAGATATAAGTAGAACTCGGTGGGTTGTTGCCCACAGTTACGTTGAAGCTGGCTGAGGCTACAGCGGGTTGGTCAATGAACTATCCCCACCTTAAACAGCTCCCTTTTGAATCGCCAAACATGTCTGCAGAGGGCAGTAACAATCATTGTAGAAATATGAGGCTCTATATTTCGCAGTATTCTTAGTGTCGGCAGAAGTCACGGTCGTCACCGAAATATGTGTCCGTAAACGCCGGGTTTGCTAAGGTTAGAACCTTTGTCTACCAGCTTTCACCGGCTGCAATGCCAAGATTAAGACTGTCGAGATTCTACAAACAAACAAACTTTAATGCAAGCCACGAGCCACCTGCAGGATACAAGACGAAAGGGAACCGAGGGGCCCAATTTTTATTAATCTTATCATAAGAAGCCAACAAACAAAGACACCAATGACAACCTAGGGGTAATTACTTGCCCTTACTAACTGAATTACTGAAATGATAAATTAATGGAAGTGAAAGCGGATGAAAAAACAACTGGCTGCAGGTGGGATACGAACCCACGTCATTGCATTATGCGTGCGATGCTCTTACCAACTGAACTACCCCAGGTCCGTATTCCCATCCACGTTCTGGGGTATTTACGTTTTACTACTAGAACTAACCTTGGAAGTTTTAGCCAGCGCTACCACCAATAAACCTTCGCCAAGTGTTTCAGCTGCCCATGTGTTCTCTGCGTACCTGTGTGAAAATTAGTGAAAGGAAGTCACTGTTGTACTGAAGTACCCTACGAATCGTGAGCTCTTGCTCCGACATGACATCCCCGCCCCGTTGAGTGAATTATTGAAGTCTTTTTAGCGTAAGGAGTCATGTTTTTAAGAACAGAGGCAAGCTCTCCGATGAAAATTCGATAATCAGTTCATCTTGCGTGCTAATAAAGCTTTGTGGCAGCATACCTTCTTTTTTCTTCTTGTACTTCTTTTCGAACTTCACAGGAAAATCCATCTCGGAAGTATCTTCAATGTAACGAAATACTTTTTATGAGCACTTAATACTCTACTCAACTACTTTTCTGAATTGAGTATTTTGTGCTCTACTCCAATACTTTTTCCCCCCATACACAGTGACTTATCCTAAATAAGTTTTGAAGCATCTTGTACAAGTCTGGCCCTGACGCGCTTTCTTTGTAGCACCGTCACCTCCCACCTTCGTCCAAAGAGAAATAAACGAGAACAAAAATGTAAGCGGAGAGGAAAGCATGGTGCCAAAACGACTGCCCAGAAACCGAGAGGGCGATGTCTTGAGTAATGACGGCGATTTGAAACTCGGTGACGTCGCAGTTTGCGGCTGGCCGAGGAGCGGCCATTACTCACTCGACGCTTGCATTCAGCTTTGCGAATGCAACCTGTCAAATCCACGCCCGATGTGACTCTCGGTGAGCTCCCGAAAAAAAAAGAATATATATATATATATATATATATATATATATATATATATATATATATATACACACACACACACTCTATCTCTCCACACACACACACACACACACACATACAGACATATATATATATATATATATATATATATATGTCTGTCTGTCTGTGTGTGTGTGTGTGTGTGTGTGTGTGGAGAGATAGAGTGTGTGTGTGTGTTGCAAAAGCGGCCGTGTTTATGTGTCGCTGTTCTGGTGCTCCCATTATATGCTTTCTGTTTGCATTCTTTCTCTGTCACGCAGGTTCTTCAGGCCGAAGAGGCTTCGATGTCCTTCGTGGACTGAGGAGGAAGAGACAAATAGGGAAAGAAAAAAGGCGGGACTTGTCCGAGTAGCCACACACGTGACAATCTCAGCGTGCATCTGGAACGAGGGAGGAGGCGGGGTTGGTGTACTCCCAGTTTGCATCCATGGCGCCTTTTCTCTGCTACTTCAACGGCCGAAAGCGAAGAGGGGAAAAAATTGTGGCAACAGCAGAAGTTGGAAGTCTAGCAGGAACTTAGGGAGACAAATCGCCTTGCCTCCTTCCACCTCAACCCAGCTTCCCCGCGAGCGCGCCGCCGGTCACGAACGCTCGGAGACGGCGGCTCATCAGGGACGGAGAAGGGAGGGAGGCCGCCTTGCCACCGGGAGTAGCGGGAGAAGGTAATGGGGAGACGCCCTCCCTGGCGGCGACCATGCGCCTCCTGCCGCGCCGAAGGAGAGGGAGAGCGAGCGAGAGTCTCAGGCCGCAGATCAACGATGCTCGCGCTCAGTGTTTCGCGAACCAGGAGCCCGCGCCCCTGGCGTCGCCGGCACGCGCGCCTCCTTTGAAAAGCCCTAGTTGGCTGGATGATGGCCGCCGCTCGCTCGCGCCGGGCTTGCACGTGCGTGTGGCGTGCGAGGTGGCCCTCTTCCATTTGTCGCCGGCTTTCGAGCACACAAAGAGCGCCGCTGCCTCTCGGCGGGAGGTCAGCGCCGTCGGGCATCGGTGTCTGCCGCACGCGGGCACAAGCGTCGAGGGTTCGACGAAGCGCTGCGCGCAACGCGGAGGTGGCGCTGAGGGCCCGTGGCCTGTCGAAATCGTCTCTTGTCATCAACCGTGGTTCGCTGTGTCCCGCCCCTTCTATGGGATATATGAGCTGCCCGGTTTAAGCAACCAAAGAAGAAAAAAAGAAAAAAAACCAAAGAAAAGAAAATTTAAGTCCGACGGCTTCCCTTCGGTGTTCATTTCATATCGTGGTTTGCTCGTTTTGTTTTGCACAACGAAGTACCTTTGATTTTCTGTGATCCTCCACTGCCGGCTCACTGTGTGGTGTGTCTGGACTCTGGAGACTACGGAACTATAGGAGCGCGTTGGAAACTCAATGGCACGCAGAGATGGAGCTTTTACCTGGCCTGTATGTGCTTCAGGCGCGAGTACCAGACAGTAGGAAACTGCACTGGCATGATACCGTGTACTTTTGCCCTCCTGGAGTCGATATACCTTACGGTGCTGGCTATTTCTTTCTCAAACAGGTAGCGTTGTACCAGATGCACTGCACACGAACTGTCGTGACCAAAGCACAGTAACAAAAATATAACCTTTTGGGTTCTTTGTTTCCAACAAGAAAGTGTGAATCTATGTGATTCTCGTCATTCCAACCAAACGCTTAAAGCAGTTGCCGCTTCGTACAAAACTTCGTCGTTGGTGGTAGCGCATATTTTTTTTCAGTATTGTTGAGAAACTGAACAGGTCTGCAAACAATATTCTAATAACACTAATTTACTGAAACAAATAAGCAGGAATCCCTGCAATTGCCTGCAATTCCAGCAAGGCCTGCAGCCAACAGCATCCTCCTCCCTAATTTACCGTATTTAATCCGCTAAAGAGACTACACAAAATAAGTGTTTGCCCCGAAACATGGCAAGCGATATGCTTCTGGGGTGCTATAACGTAAAACTATTCCAAACTTTTTCTATTCGAATTTTGCAATCAGCCTTCCACGATTGGTCAAAAACTTTTTTGGGCCACCCCCCTTTCACCTGTCTGTCACGCGACGTCTCGAAAACCGCGATAGCTCCCAATCTGATATAACGTGTACACACGGATTATGCATGATTTGACCGAACAAAAGAAAATAGTTATTTCTGATTCGACGCCTCTTCGCCATTAGCCCTCGGCCATTGGTCAAAAGTTTTCGGGCTGCGCCCACTTCACCTGCCTCTCACGCGACGTCACAAAATCGCAAAAACTCACCGTGTCAAAGTGACGTGTACGCGATAAAGATGCATTAATATGCCGAACAAAACTGAATTTTTTTCTGAATAGCCGCAGGCTGCCCCGTTCCGAGAGGGATAAAAGATGGCTGCCGCCGATCGCTCAGGCACTGGCTTCTCGCACCTGTCGAAGAGCATGGGTTTATTGGCGTGTAATAAAACATTCTACGTGGCCGTGTAACATTTTTCGAACACTTTCGGCCCGTTTATGACCTCGTTCTGCCAACTCTCCTTTGCTGAGGATCCGTTTTAGCGTCATTCTTATGCTTCCTTTGCATGCCACCGCGATTGTCGACGAGCCACCGCAAGCTAAATAAGGGAAAGCGGACCAATCGCAGACGCCGGCACCACCCTCTTCATCCGGTTATGAATTTTCAGTGTAGTGGCTCGGCCCTATCGAATCCCTCTCCACTTGAGCGTGCTACTCGCCTCTTCTGAGCCAATTAGATAAGACAAGCCGCTCAGTGTAGGCAATGTTATTCGTTTTTCAAGCAAACAAATGTGGCCTCCTATGAACGAGGAGAGGGTTTGATTGGTCTGTTTAGAGAACCCGATGGGTGACCGCCCGATGCTTGCGTCGGCGGTTACGCAAATTTGGCGTCAGGAAATTGGAATAAAAACACATTGGAATAGTTTTACGTTATAGGGCCCCAGGTCTCGTATATCAACGGAATACTACTATTCATATATTTCTCTTTATGTTACCTGACAATACCCAGTCTACAGGCCTATACTAATCCGAAAGTACCCGCCGTGGTTGCTCATTGGCTATGGTGTTGGGCTGCTGAGCATGGAGGTAGCGGGATCGAATCCCAGCCACAGCGGCCGAATTTCGTTGGCGGCGAAATGTGAAAACACCCGTGTACTTAGATTTAGGTGCACGTTAAAGTACCCCAGGTGGTCTAAATTTCCGGAGTCCTCCACTACGGCGTGCCTCATAATCAGAAAGTGGTTTTGGCACGTAAAACCACACAATTTAATTTTTAATCCGAAAGTGTGTGCGTGTGTGCCGGAACCGTGGGTGTCACGATAGTAGTGCGGGAGGGAGGGTTAGTTATTTTCTCTTAGTGGGCATAGAAGTCATGGTACTCACCATTCCTTAATCAGAACCACAAAAAGGAAAGCCTTAGGACTATTGTACTAAAACGCATTTCTTTTTCCTCGTTTACCCTTCCTCGGGTGCAGCGTGGCAGACCAGACGCGACCATGATTAACCTCCCTGGTTTTTTTTGTTTTTTTTTGTCCTTCTGTCGCTATCTCGCTTGACAGCACAGATATGGCGAGGCTGCTGCAGCTGTAATTAGTGCTTGCTTTGTATTTCGGACTATTGTTTATCCACTGCCGTACAGTTCGCGGAGTCCCGCCAGCATGGCAATTTTGCGGGACACATCTTGTGGAAGCCTTGAGTAGCCTTTCACAACTGCAAACTAATAAAATTCGTATACTGCAACTCGTTCCCTGATTTCTTTCAGTTCTTTTTTTTTAACCGCTTGTGTTTATAAATTTATCATAACATAACATCGCTTACGCGGTACGCTCCGGCCATGCTGACTGCAGGAGTACCGCTTTGCTGTCGTATACGATTCATGAGAGAAGCCCGTCGCATGTCGAAAAACACTCGCGAGCCAGGAAGAGCCGAGCAGACCCGAAAAAAAGAAAAAAGCTACGCGCCGGTCATGCCTTTTGATGATCCGGCCGCGGCAACTCGAACCTCGCTGCGCTCAAGGACGCGGGAAGAGACAGCGCTGGCGTCCGTCTCGAGCGAAGCACCGTCCGGTGTACGTGGCGCGCTTCAATGCCGCCGGACACCTCGCCGCATTCTGCCCCGAAATCGGGAACGAATCTCTTCTTCCGGCGGTCATTGTGCCCGGTAGGAGACAAGATCGGCCCGCTTATCGTTCTTGAGGCGCGCCGTATACAGCGAACGCGCCCTACACCCGCACCGTTGTCTCAGTCAATGCTCCCCCCCTCTCCCCCCCTCTAGTGGCGGAGATGGTGGCGTACCGTATTTGGAGCGCGCGAGGGATGAGGCGGCCTACATGCCTTTCCCCTCAGGATGCGGCCTCCTCAAAGCGGCCGCCTCTTTTTCCTAATGGTCTCTTCAAAGTGCGCCGCCGCCTACAGGCGAGCGAGCGTGCGTACGCCGTCGCGGCAGCGGCAACCCTGGGCGGTGTTCAACCCGGAACCCACCGCGGAAGGGCCTAATGGCGCGGTGTACCCTGTTGCTGATAAGAGGGAAGGGGGGGGGGGGAGGTTCAGGCACGAGAATGAAGATGACACGCTCCGGATGAATGGACGCTCTGTGTACACGCTTACGCGTGCGTCAACGCGCGCGCAATAGTATTCGCTCGCCGTACGGGGCTGTACCCACCGTGAAAGGCGTTGCGCAATTGACTGTTCCTTCTCTACGCAGCGTAACTATCAAAAACCCCGGGGTAACAAGTTAAACGCGCTAACGCGCAAAGTAGCAACTGTTTATCGGGACCACGGCGCGCAGCAATGGTGTAAGAAGACAGGTGACAGTTGCACGCTTTGCTGAGAAGCTCGAGATGCTAGCCCGAACGCCTGTGGTGTGCCTGTCACGCTGTTCCAGGTATTCGTTCAGAAATATGATAAAGATGGAGGAGTGCTGCTGTCTGGTTGAATACACTCAAAGCAAAAAAAAAAGAACACTAAAAGAGGAGGACACAAGGCGCGCACACACGCAGCCGGAGGGTAGAGCGAACTTCTCGTAAGGGTGAAGTTGGCAGCCATCGGTCAAGGGTGCCGTGCCTTCTAGCGTGAGAATGCGCAGCCATCCATAGATCACCGGCACTCGCACCGACCGTTCTAATTTCTGCAACCTCCAAAATTGTCTGGCGTGCCCCGCGCAAACCGCTGCAAGCGCTGTACGACGGCGCTTTTATGTAGATGCTGAGCTATACTGTACATTGGGTGCAAACGTACACATGTAAGGTGAGCGTTGGAACTGCATGAAATCGCCTTGGTCCTGTATACAGTGGATTCAGCGCAAGCTTTGCAGGCAGACGCCCCTTGCTCCCGTAGGTGTCTTCCTGAACATCATGCCCACGGCACGATCCCAACGCATGTTGCCCCGATTTAAAAGATGCAAAACGATGACTACATTTTCTGTTAATCTGCGTTGGTTTTGTCAGCTCTTACGTTTACCATATTTATTGAGTACTCCTTTGACAGCTGCCTCGTAAACCAAGGCGAGTGAACCGGAATGCAACTGGCGGATTTGAAAGTGAGGAAAGAGAAAGTACATAAGTCAATAGAGGTCGAAATGCGTGCGTAAGGTTTCTAAGTGGCCAGCACGGACACCGCACAATTGCGCCCTTCAAAATTTGCCTCTGGAGAAAGACGAGAAAGTACAAAACCCGTGAAGCCCCCCGACAGACGATGCATTCGCTCGTGTCACGTTCTCGTTTAGAATACGTGCTCGAAGGCGCACAGGCCCCAGAATCTGCGCCTTCAAAGCGATGTACTCCCCAAAAGCAGAAGCGAAAGTTTGCAAAAACATATCCATAGTAAAATAAAGAGGGGGGGGGGGGACACTGTGCATGAGAAGGGAACAGGTAAAATAAACAAAGCAAAAAAACCGCAACTGCGGGTTAAAATTCTCTCGCTGTCTCTAGCCCGAAGAAAATCTCTTTGACACGTCACGTCCCATGCAGGTTCGTCAACCGCCGAGTTATTGAACGCAAACCTCTTCTGCAACGACGCCTGCTCACCTCTTGCTTTCTAACCTCCCTTCCTCTCGTCCTCCTCTCTTTTTTTTTTTTTTCTGAAACTCGCTTCGCCTCGCGCGTTTTGCAACAAGTTCGCACTTGTGAGGCGCCCCCGAAGGCTCGCATTTCGTCGAATCACTGGCGGCGAAGCAGTGAAGCGGCGGCGGTTGACCGCTAGGAAGGGGGGGTGGAGGTCTTGTGCACTGTACCTGCCGTAGGCGCTTAAGCTTGGAGAGTATGGCTTCCCGTCGCGTCAGCTGTGTCGCAGCGGGTGACTCAATTCGCGTCGGTCCCGTTGTCGCATAATTGGGAGCGCGACGCACGCTCGATTCATGAGAACAAAGCCCCGCATGTGTCTATACGTGAGCGGTGAAAGCGATTACGTGAGCGACCGGCTACATCCACGTGTATGCAGACAAGGTAGGCATGGCACACAGCCGTGACGTATGCGAGCTGGAAAACGGTGATGGTTCCCGGTAGCCAACGTGCGTTTGGCTTCGGCTAGGAGCGTGTTCTGGTGCGAAATCAGAGGTCGCTGGCTTTCAATAAAGGGAAAAAAAAGTGACGTCACTCGGACTGCTTCGCAGTAAGCTTTATTTCAATTCTACCGACGACGTGAAAAAAAAAAAGAAAGAGAGGGAGAAGGCCACTGTTGATTGACACGAGTTAACGTATGTCGCCGAAGCCCTGCCTGAAGAAAATGAAACCACTGTATGTATGTTCTCCATTCGCTCACGCGCGCTGAAAGCAATAAAACAACATGGCCTCATTCTTTGATTTTGTTCGCAGTTATAGGGAACTGAGCACGGCGCAGCGTTCGTTCAACCGGCTGCACACATTCCCTTTCTAACATTCTTTCTTGCAGAAGCCCCCCCCCCCCCCCCCCCGACAATGAACCGTACGTAAATTTCATGCGCTTCATGTCACGAAGCGAAACCCTTGAAGCGCTTTGATGATTGACGCACCTCTCGCGAGTTCCTAAACTTCTTTTTCGTCTGCACGCGCTATTAAATAATACAGCGATAACCTTTTGCGCACAAGTTTTGCAACCACGAGCATTATATTATGGTTGGAGATAAAGTAGCACATGATATACGATAGAAAGTATAAAGGCCTAAACTTCAACACAATGGAGAACTTAGTCCTGGCTTAATCGTAGTCCTTGCTTGCACGGCGTTTCGCCACACAAGTAAACTTGTACTGACAGGAGTGCAACGTAATACGAGAGAAATCTTAAGCGTAGAGAACAATCACTGATTATCTCTAAAGCCACGAAACAAATTACTTGCGTGAATTTCATACCGCGCTACATCAAGACCGCCGGCACTCTTCTGTCGGCGCAATTATTCAATGTGCCATCATGATTAAATATCAGGTTACAGATGAAAAGCTGCAGATTAAAATTTCTCTGTGTGACTAACAATTGCGCCAAAGCCAATTATTTTTTCACGTTATGATTTAAGCAAAAAACACGTACGAAACGAGTTCGAAATGTTATGCCTCACAGCTTCTAATATTTGATCGTGACCACTGTTGCAGTTTGATACAAATGGCATTGTGTGGACTGTTTTTCCTACGGTTCGCAGTTCGATAATTATCCTCTCATACTTTGGTACCCAAAGGGATAAATTCCATACAGATTAGTCAGTCACCATGCAGAGTGTGCCATTGTTGTGTTAAGCATCTAAGAATCCACGTTCCACCTGAGTCAGATATAGGAGTAACTATCGTGACACTGCTTCGATGATCGCTTTCCCACATTAAGAGCACCAATGCGTCAAAGCGTGCCATCAGGAAAGGAGGAAGGCGCTCGTAACGAAACTGTGGCTAGAACGCCGGCTCAAGCTCTATAATGCTGAGGTTGCATTTACTGCCTAACTAAAATTTAAAGCTAGAAATGCGCATCGCAGTAAAGCGTGCAAACCAGTAAACATAAGGAAAAAATAGTGTGTTTGGCCGCCACATGAGACGAACAGTAATACCGGGCAACATGCAGACATAACAGAGACGGCACAGTGAACGACGATAACATGTATACGAAAGTGAACGGGCCAGGAACAGGTTATGAGTAGAATGCAGTTAGACCAAAAAGAGTATCATGCGGCAGGGGAAGAGGTAAGTATATGGGTCCATCATTTCGTCTCGGCTATGGCAAAGCGTTTCGCGGTCTAAATTACACGGTTTGAAGAGAGTTCAGTAAAGGACAATTGCCTTTCGACGCATCTTCTCAGTGTTCATGCACAACAGCTTTGTTTTTTCTATCTTTCTGCTTTGCCACTTTACCCAACGGCACGGCCTTTATTCACCTATTTGTCTTCCCTTCTTATTAAACTCTTCCTATTTACATCTCTTTCTCTCCTCTCTCCGGAGTGATGTTCGGAACTTATCTGTCCCTGCAAGGTAGAGATACCTATATACTCGATGCTACCTGTCTGAACGACGATGTTAACTTCTCTAGTTTCTCACTGTATCTTCCCGAAAATGGAACGTTACAATTACTGCACAGGTGCCTCCGCCTGTGTATATGCACTGCACAGTTTCGCTGTTACGAACGCTATCGGTAGAGGACAACTGCGGTATAGCTGACGGACTCATGCTCGTGCTAAAGCGTTAAGAGGGGATGCTTTAGCATGGCGCAAGGTGATGCCCAGACTGGCCAAGTGCGCATGTGCGGAGCGACCTGCTCGCGCAGATGTGTAGTGGCTTTAAGGTGCTCGTCGGTTTACTGGATCGGGCGTCGCGCTAACTATATTTGCAGAACAGTTAAGCAGGAGGTTTCGACCGCCGCATCATTAAGAACTGCCGACGACGTAGCGTTATTCATCTTAGTGGCATGGACACGGGCTCAGCACGAGGTAGCAGATGCGATTTCTGGTCAGAATGGACACACGTGAATGGAACCAGAAAAGAAAAGCCTGAAACCCTGAGGGCTATAGGTGCGCGCTTAAAAAAGTAGAGGTGGTGAAAAATTATTTGGCATGCTCCGCATCCCTTATAACCAAACTGTCATTAGGATACTAACACCGGTAGAATAATATTCAGGTGGCTTCGCAGCTTAGCCTTCCTTACCCCTCAGCCCTTCGATTAATAAAGTTGTTACTCACTCACTCAGGTGGCTGAGGTACCACGGGCTTATGTGCGCATGCGCAGCTTGCCCGGTGCATGCGGTGCCATAAGTGGTCATAATGTTGTATACGTTAAAGTGTCTTCGGAAATCGTAGCACATTGACAACTTACGTGATGACACAATTTACGAAGTCATGAAACAGCATGTAACGTGCCATTTTTGTTAACATGTGAGTTCTAAATGTGTATTGTATACCAGTGAACATTTTCATCCAACCCTCACCAAGATCGATTCTTCAGCAAGCTCCCAATGCTCGATGCCTGGGAGCGTACGATCGAGGCTGATAAACCAAAATGCCAAGTCATGTTGGCAGAGTGGGCTAGCAGCGTCACGGCCACATGGCATCCGCGCTAGCTCCTCTGCCAGGGCCTCAATAACCGATACGCCAGCAATAAAGTTTACTTATCTCTCTGCAGTGGAAAAAAAAGATAACAAAGGAGTCCCAAAAACTATCGCAACGTCAAGCTAAACCTCTGGTAAATCGTGACGCTCCCTGTCCAGAGGAAAAACAGCAGCCATTGATTGTTTCAGAGCATTATTTCCGTGAAAGTTGAACGCTGCGCCATGAGCCACTGGAACCGTCGCCGTGGCTCCAGCGCGGGGCCGGTCAGCGCGGCGACGACGCGTCGCAGCGCAGTTTCTTCCCAGCTCTTTTTTTTTTTCTTTTTGCTACTGCACGGCCGCGGCTGTTTGTCCAGCATGCGGCATATACGCCCATCAGATCCGGAGCAAAACGGGAGCGAATTGAATATCGCGAAAGAAAAAAAGTGGAAGAAAAGGAAAAGTACATACACACGACGCACGCACAAAGCAACGAAACGAGAAAAAGAAGAAACCTCCCGAGAACACGTCTGCCTGCCGAGCCCGCGCCGGTTGTCGCGGCCTGTTGTCCCAGGCGAGCGCAAACACGGGTTCCGGCGGCGGCGCACAACTCGGCCTTATTGAATTAGCGACAGGCATGCCGCCCTCCACGCGTGTCTGTGTGTGTACACGCGGGCACACGACGGCTGGTGAGCGGGCGGCCACGGTGGGTTGTGCACGGCGCACGCTACCGATACAGCACCGACCGCGCTGCTTCTGCGCTTTTTTTATGCGGACGCTGCCACGGGTGCGTGGCATACCTGTTCCCATACGCGGTACGCTGCATTCGTGGGCCGCTTACTTTCCCCCGTATGCGTCTTTCATTTCGTTCTGTATCATAGGTTCCCGAAATAGCACCTGGGTTATTCGCAAAGTGAATTAGCACGGTTGCGCGTTACGCATGCACACATTCACTTATACATCAGTGCTCAAGCATTCACCTAACCACTATAGGAATTAGCGCGAAGGCATCTTTTTTTTAAGTTTTTCTCTTCCGCTCAAAAGCACGCGCCAGTCTTAAGTTTTCTTTGGAACGGTGAAAGAGCTCTTATGCTTAGACTGAACGCTTAGATGCATGCTGACGCTTTGGATGTTTGCGCGCTTTTGTTGTATGTACAGCCGCAGCGGCTACTTATGTCTGTTCAACCCCCCCACCCCCCCCGAACAAAAAAGGAGTCCATGACACACTACGCTGGTTATTTCAGAGCGCTCCGACCACGCTGCAAACATCGTGTGAGAAAGCAAGTACAACTTTATAAAAAAATGTTGGGTTTTATGTGCCGAAACGACGATCTGATTATGAAACACGCGGTAGTGAGGGGCTCCGGAATAATTTGGACCACCTGGGGTTCTTTAACGTGTACCTAAATCTAAGTACCACGGGTGTTTTCGCATTTCGCCCCTATCGAAATGCGGCACCTAAACTAAAATGCCTTTCATTCCTTCATAAAACTCCCATTGCACCTCCCAGTCAAACGGGGGTGAAGTGGGCATATTATGGTACTCCCGTTGTAGGCCGAAATAATGCCCACCTAAATGGGAGTTTCCTCCTACGCCCTTTCAATGGGAGTAAAAACTTGCCCAAGTAGGAATGCTCTGGCGGACAAGCGCCAAACGCTCATCTGGTGTGTTTTCTGTTAACAGTGAGGCTGACGCTGTTTGCTAGAGCATTGCGCACCGGATTCGGGAGGCGATAAAAGAAATACAACTGAACAGAAGCAAAAAAGGAAAAAAAAAATACAAGCAGCTGCTGCTTGCTAGTAGCAGCAGCCAACAGCAACGTCGTCACCTTGTCACTGTTTCGATGTCACCCCGTCAGCCATTGAGCGGTGCTGGTGCTTCTCAACCCCCTTTAAAGAAGGGGGCGGGGTGGAAAGGGAGCGCTGCTGTCGCGCGCGCAACACGCGCGCAACACGCGCGAGCCCGCCTTCACTTCCTTGAGTTGCGTGCTTTGCACTACAACATCGAAACGCGGAACAGAGATGACTGCAGAAAATGTATCGAGCTGGAAACCGTTCAATAAGAAGTTTTCGAATTCGATGCACGCTTTGGCATTCGAGCTTACGCAATTGATAGCTTCAGAATGATAGCTGCAGACATGATAGCTTCGGATTATAATTCGCATGCGCGAGAAAACATATTTTTCTTGCGCGGAAACTCAAAGATAAAGCGATTTTGCAGCTTCCGTTTGAGGTATGTCTCAGTGACCGCGGTTGGCCGCTAAGTGGCGGTACCGTTTTAGCTTTCCATGTCTCACTGATTCGTCCGTGAGCGCTGAAAGCCCACTGCAGAAAAGCCAACTTACACATCTGCGTAGACCACTACAGTTTACATTCGCAGTACCTCGCCAGCGGCGACTGGTTGGCCGGTCAGTGCCTGATAACGGCGCGAAGCGATGAGCTCATCAAGAGTAGCGCATCCGCACTAAGTTCACTGGAAGCGTCAGTTGCGTCTGCTGGGCATGACACTACCCCTGTCGCGATTAACTGAGCTTCCCTGCTTATCGGAGACAGCAAGTGCGCGTGATCATGGTTTTGCCTTAGGATCTGGAAACAAATATCAAAGCCCCTTTCTTAAAGAAAGACGGTTGAACGCCAAGCTACCCCGACGAATTGCATCTGTCTGCATTGTATTACGCGTCACGCCTCTGACCGTCTCCCAAAGCGACCACAAGGCAATACTGTGCAAGTGTAGAGTCGCCCGTGAACGTGTGATTGTGTGTGTGTAATCAACGGCTTCATAATCTAAAATAAAGGCTATGCGACTTAACGAAATGTGTCTTCATTCAACTTCAACGTTCCAAATATACAATTCTAAACAAGGAATCAAATCACGTACGCATAGCATCGGGTCGCTCAGGATTTCTTAGGTTCGTTGAGTGGTCGTTGGCTTTGGACTTTGATTCAGTTTGGATTGGGGGAAAGCTTCGCGTTCAACCATCTTTCTTTAAGAAAGGGGCTTTGACTTTTTTTTTTGCACACTCTGAGCGCTGTAAGACCACCTGTTGAATATGGTATCGAAACATCACGTCGCAGTTCATATCATTCGCAAATTGATGGCTCGGTAATATGATGGCGAGTCCACGATGCAAGATACTGCGAAGGTGCATCAATGATCAAAATTGTGCGAACCAGGGCGCCTACAACGTGAAACTATTCCAGGCTACTGACGTCAAGCTTAGTTAACAGCTGACTGAAGCATCGAGCGGTGACCCCCAGCGTTGTCTGAAGAGCCCAATCAAACGACCTCCTTGTTTATAGGACACTTTTGTTTGTTCAAAAACGAATAACATTGCCTAGACTGAGCGGTTTCTCTAGTCCATGTCGTTACCGACTCGCAACAGGCCTGCCGTAACTTTACGAACGGACGAACACCGCTGCTGGCGGCTCAGATTCTAGGCCCGAGGCTGCAAGAATACCATCATATCACGTGGACGCCGGGTCACGCGGGTCTGGAGGGGAACGAAAGGGCGAACGCCCTAGCTCGAGCGCTAATCAACCGAGCGGGGCAAGACCAATCGTCTCATCAATCCCCACCCTTTACCTTCATGCCCCTGCCATCCAATTATTGCGACCGACTGGAGATCCAGCGACTCAACCGCAGCATTTATCCCCCGCCTCACCAGCAGCTCAGCACTGAAGATGCCGTAGCTCTCCGACTTATACAGACCAACACATTTCCAAACCTACACAGATACAGTAAAATGTTCCCACATACATATCGCGGCATCTGCCCCTGGTGCGGCGACACACGCCCTACACTCTTTCACATCTCGTGGGGGTGCGAGGGCAAACCTCAAGACTTAAAGACGCCTAGCACGTCATTTTAGCGGTGGGAGGTACAGCTGACCGGCGAAACCCTGGCGGGACAAAAAGCTCTCGTCCAGCAAGTACGTCGAGCAGCCACGGCCAGTGGAGTCCTGGAATGAGGACCCCACCCACTCGACCTCAAGAGCAACCACCTCGATGGTCCGAATAAATGTTTTTTCTCTCTTCTCTCTCTTGTCTAATTGACTGATAAGAGGCGAGAAGCACGCTCAAGTGGAGAAGGTGTTGAAGGGGCCGAGCCAACGCAGTGAAAGTAGATAACCGGATGAGAAGCGTGGTGCCGGCGTCTGGGATTGGTCCGCTTCCCTTTGCTTAGAGTGCGGTGGCTGGTCGAAAATCGCGGCGACGCGTAACGGAAGGTCAATAATGCCGTTAAAGTGCATGGTCAGCAAGGACGAGTTGGCAGAGCGATGTCGTATACGTGCTGAAAGGGCTCGATAACGTTTTGCTGCCACTCTAAAATGTTTATTATACGAAATAAATGCACGCTCTCCGGCAGCTCCGAGTAGCCTGTGCCTGAGCGCTCGAGGGGAGCCACCTTCTATTCCTTTCGGAACGGGGCAGTCTCTGGCTATTCAGAAAAAAAGTTCAGTTTTGTGCGGCATATTGATGCACTTTAACGCATACACTTCACTTTGATGCGGTGAGTTTTCGCGGTCTTGTGGCGTCGCGTCAGAGACAGGCGAAGTAGTCTTAGCCCCGAAACTTTTGACCAATAGCAGTTTGACCAATAAATTCTTTGGCTTGGCTTAATCATGCATAATCAGTGTCTACACGTCATAACAGATGGGGAGCTATCGCGGTTTTCGTGACGTCGCTTGACAGAGAGGCGACGCAGGGGGTAGTCAGAAATTTTTTTTACCAAATGTGCACGGCTGATTGCAGAATTGTAATGGTAGAAAAATTTGGAATTGCTTTACGTTATAGCACCCCAAAAGTTCTGCAACAAAAAGGAAACAGAAAGAAAATGTCGGCAACTCACACTAAGTACGTAAAACTGACAAATGAGCTGCCATGTTTGCAGTGCTGGGGATGAACTATGAACTACAGTCTTGAATTGTATCTCAGGTTGTATGCCAAAGCATCGAGGGAATTTGTTTTTTGCACATAATCCGTGCTCCACACACACACACACACACACACATATATATATATATATATATATATATATATATATATATATATATATATATATATATATATATATATATATATATATATATATATATATATATATATATATTACAGGTGTACATTCGAAGTGCAGAGCAAATGGAGTGATATAGCGTGTTGGCTGTTTCGGTGTGCGGTGAAAACGAGTTCATGGAGTACCGGAGGCGGCCGAATTGTGCTTCTTCTACTGTGCAACTAAGAAATACTGGTGATTACACGAAAATGGCACGACATTTTGAACCACAATAGGCACGCACCTGCGTAGGCGCTTCTCTCACACACGCACTTGTATCGGTGTGTCTGCATTATGCACCAAACTGCCATCATTTTAACACAGAAAACTGCTTATTCAGCTCGCTTAGGCCATCTGTCACTACGTTACGGTTAGGACGCGATGCTTCGGCGCTGTTTGTGCACGGACTGTGCTGTGCGCAGTACGGAAATGCGGCCTTATAAACTGCGTGAGTCGTATTAAGCTTGAAGTGTTTTTAAAGAACTTCTTGTTGGGCAAGTTGGTGCTTAGATTTCCCAAGAATACTTCATTGTGGCGCGAAGTACATTTCGTGAAAAGGGTCGTGCCCCTTTTCAGAAAATGTATTTCGCGCCATAATCAAGTATACCTAGCAATGCTTCTGGCTCCCGTTGCCGGCTACCTTTAAGCGACCTTGAGCCAAAAGCCATAGACGTTATCCGGGCACTCAAACGAGATCATCCGGGCAACCAATCAAATCCTTAGAAAGTGCGGTCTCTGTTCCGCAACCCTTTGTACAGGACGCTATTACATACGCTAGCTGCTGCCCAAACAAGTTACAAAAAATATTGCGGCCGGGTTCTTCCCAATGTTTAGTCATAATACCAGTCAAAGTATAACTTCTAGTACGCTGAAGTTTTATTTGTCATTTCCAATAGGGCAGTCGTTCAAGAGGCACGTAGAAGGCACCGTATTGCCGCATTGCCATCTTTTGGCACCGAGACAGGGTTGACTGTGCTCTCTTGAGCACCAGCGGTCCGTGAGTTCACCAGCGTGGGTTTTGCATCACCTCAAGAGATGGCGCCACGCTACGTAGCGCCTTAGGGTGCCTCGATGCCTGCCCGCCGCGCCGCCGTTCAGGGTGGTGACAGCCCCGCGGAGCCGCCATATTGGTTTGAAGAAGCGCCTCGCGCGCCCGCCGAGCTATCGTTGCAGAGGGCAGGATTCTCACCAATCGCATCGGAAGCTGAAAATTTCTGGCATGTGTGGAATTATGCTTTCGTGCTGAAATACAGAGCTCATATTCTGTTGTAAAAAAGCACAGTAGTCATGTTGGCAGAGCGCTGCGGTGTTACAAGGAGAGGCGATTGGCGAGTCGGAATGTTAATTGAGTTTTCACTGTCGCAATATTATTTCGTTTGGACGGTGGAAAATTTTTTGACAAAACCGTTTGAGAAATTACACAACGCTTATCTGTTCACGTGTTGGTAGGCTCCCTCGAAACTTTGAAGCACATGTTTCGTTTGCTGCGTTTAACAGCAGTTCACGGCCTTATATCACAGAGTCCCAGCCGTATTTTTATTTCACAGTGATCCTGTACACGATGAGTCTAGATTACACATGAGCTACAATTTTGAGCTTCCAATTAGTGTATTGGTGGCATAATAGCACTCTGCATAAGCATATCTCTAAAGCAAATGCGGAGGTTTAAATATGTTTTTAATGACAGCGGTCGTTTCATGCACTCAGTGAGGTTTACAGAAAACAGGTAGCTTGCGAAAATGTATATAGACTTTGCAACATAAATTTTATTCAAGGTTAGCACCAGCGACTGTCTTGCTGCCATATCCGTCACATGAATCATCAGGCTGCATCAGCCAACGCAAATAGATGCGTAGCCTCAGCGTTACAAAGCGCTCAAGTAGTCTTTTGTTCAGAGTGGGGTGGTCACTGCAGTGCACCGAAAAAGGAGGTACACATTCTTCCAGGATGCGCCTCAAAGTTTTCATGGGGCTTTTCAATCGGCATATGTCACTTTCCTCAGAAAACTTTTTGAAGGCACTCTCCCAGCTTTCAACGAGGCTCAGTACTCCTCGACTAACGTAAGTAAGGTTCCTTCCACCACTCACATATTCCTTCATTTGTACAAGAGCATGTTCCTCTCCTACTTCTTCTGCAGTAAGCGCATTTGTGCACACAGCACAAGAAGTTACAGATGACAGCAGTGGCCTCACCAGAAACCCTGCTAGATGGGCCACAATGTTGCTTTCAATATGAGAAAGAGGCTGAAGATCTTCAAAATCAAAATCATTTACGTCAACTGGGACTTCTTGCTGTACGTGCCTAATTTCCGCAGAAAAAATGTCTACGAGGTACTCACTGTCATCAATGTCATAACTGGTGGATTTTGGCACTTTCAAGAACTGGCTCACGGAAAGAACCTTTATGGCATTTTTCACGTCATATGGACTCGGGACTGGTTTCAGCATTCTTATAACAGAGAATAAGTTCTCCAGGCAGTCCTGTGCAAACCGTCCTGCTAATACAAACTTGTATCCACATTCCTTCAGGAGAAAAATGTGCAGCTGCAAAATAACATTCGTCGACATAACAACACCTGCCTGGCATGGCTTCCATACCTTCTTCACACCAATGCTTAGGCTATTAATGACCTCAACAGTGAGGTTTAGCACTGAAATTGCTTCGCTGTATTTCTCTTCATTCATGAAGCTAAGAGCCACAACTGGGTGGCGAGCTGTCATCAGGGAGTACCACTTTGAGATCAGTTCAAGGAACCACGCAGTTGTCTCAGCTTCAGGTGGTAGTAGCCGCTGCTCGATATAATACCGAATAGCTGCAGGCGACTCTCTAAATAATTGTACAGCTATTCCTACTTTCATTTTTGTAAAGTGCCCAGTGGACACATGCACATGGGTTAAATTAGGTGCAACTTGTAGCTGATCGCTATCTAAGTTCAAAAGAGCCTCAACGTGTTCGACTGTTATTTCAGTTGTCGGTAAGTTGAACCGTGAAACTATCTCGCTACTCAGGTGCATCGGATCTTTCTGAACAAAATGTCCCCTCACGTTCTTCAGCACATGGGCAGGGTCTGGCATAAAATGTAGTGTCTCGTTGCTTATGAAGGGATGCGGCACACTGGACACTGTAACAGCGTTGCGAGAGCTGCTTAAGTTCAGTGACCTCCACATCGCGCGGTTGGAGCTTCCCATGTCAGAAGTGACACACCGCACACGAAGGCCAATGTCTGTGCAGAGCTTGATAAGGTGGAATACGAAGTCCTTGAGCACATCTCCACTGACGTAAGTACCTGTGTAATGAAAAGCAATTACTTGTTTCCAACGGGTATTTGTGCCACCCACCATAAAGACAAGCGCATGCTTTGCTGTCTGGTCAGATGAAGGCAATGTTATCATTCCAAGCAGAATATCGTTGCCACGGTCAAGTTCTATCCCACTCCGGATTTCCATCTCATCAAGAAATAGTATGCAATCTTTTTCAATATCTTTCATTGAAGACATTTTTGTTTACATTGCAGACAATATTTCATGCAGCACGCCAGGCTTGAAAGACAGATGCTGCAATCTTCTACATAGTGTGCGCCGTGATGGCAGGCGGTAGCCTTGCTCTATGAGGAGGTCATAACCTGTACCTCCACAGGCGAACTTGAGTTGCAGTGCCTTTTTTACTGTGTCGGCACTCCACGTGCGACATGTTCTATCCTGCCTTTCTAGAGCTGTCTTCTGGTCTTCGTTCAGATAGTTCAAGTTGGCAGTCAACATTGTGACCTTTGTTTCCAGCTTGGCTGCTTGCCTCGTAGCAGTCCTCATCTTCTTTTTAGCGACAGACAGACTTTCCTTAAGCTGAGAGTTTTTCTTCTGCATGTCCCGGAGAGCTTTCCGCATTTCGCTTGTTGACAGTGAGTCAACGTCCAGGATGTCACAGTGCTCCTCCTGTTCCTCTTCTTCTGTGCTATCACTGATGCAGAGTTTACCTGTGTCTAGCTCCTGATCGTTGGGAGATGAAGGTCCGGGTGAGGCAATATCTGTCGACTGAAATGATTCGGTAGCTGAAGTTGCAGAATCAGCTAAACTTCGTCGCCTCACAGGAGGTTTCCTGCATTTCGGTTGCGCTGCATGGAGAAATAAAGGCATTCATATTCAATACGCATAACGCTTGTAATTGGAAGTAACACAGTGACTCACAAGAAATCATTACTTACGTCTAAAATCAAAGAGAGTCGGAACTGCAGTAGACTTCAGCAGCCGCCGCCAGTCTTGTCTGGCATTTTCGTACTGGTCAGGCTCAAAGTGACGCTAGAAAATGTTAACACGGAAGCAATCTTAGAGACAAGCAGACCACACATGCAAGCACACAGAGTAAGCGGGACAGGCTCTTCATGCAGAGGCACTTATATTCACGAAAATGTCATATTGACACCACCGAGCTGATCACTGCTAACATTTTGGTTATTTACTGGGATGCTGAAACAAATTCGCATCATCGAACTTTCGGCTTATACCACCGCGATTATTCACGTACCGCTATCAGGATAGCAGTGAAGGTGCACTGAGTCGCGACACGTTGCGCGCACAAAGTAGAGCGACATAAGCATGCGCACCTGCAGCTGCAAACAAACAAGACAGAACAGTAAAGGGAAAACTACCGAAGGCACCTAAGTCTCCCTACATAGGCTTTCCAAAAATATATGACTAAATAATGCAGCGTAATCAGCAATTTAATTACAATTAACTAACAGTAATTAATTGAAACCTAATGATCGCAGCGTAGTTATACTGGACATAAGCTATCCAACGATATAACACTTGCGGCTGTATACTAAACATAGGCTGCACAGCCACCGCGGACACCTTCTGTACACGTCACGTATGAAGAGGAAATGCTACGCGTTAAACGACGGCCGACCAACTCAGACAACTTCCCTATCAAACTCCGAGGCACAAGCAAGCTTCGATCACATACCTCGCATATCTTAGATGTGTCAGTCGCTTTCCACTTCTCCCGCTTCACTTGAGCCTCCCACTTCTTTCTTCTCTCAGGGTCTCGGGGAAACCGAAAAGTCCGCAGTCCTTTTTTCCATGAGCCGGTGCACAGCGGAACGCAGCAACCCGTCATTCTCTTATCTTGTTCACCCACCCACGGGTGAACGATAAGAATACTGTTACACTGCAAGAGCGTGTGCGAAAATGTTTTCAATGTCGGTTGCTCACGAGAGCACGAAAATGTCGCCTCACCAACTCGTCGACCGCACGGGAGACACGAGCAGCGGGCAGCAACGTCGAACCAATATGGCGGCGCGTCTGCCGAACGGCGGCGCGGAGCGGTACAAAGGCTGTCACCACCCTGGAACGGCGGCGCGGCGGGCAGGCATCGAGGTAGAGTCACTAGAAAAAATTTCAGAGTACCGCATTTGTTTTCCCCGCGCCGCCGCCGCGTTCATTGGCCCAACCGTACCATGTGACCTCCGGGGTGCCATATACCTTCCAAGCGCCGGGCGGGCCGCCTGAGTTAAAGCGCAGGCAGCGCAGGTTCCCTACGTTTGTTATTTGTGTTCAGATTGTAGCGCTCGCGTTTGACTAAAGAAATCATGCCTGGTTGCTGTGCCTTCGGATGCAGCAACCGAACCGAGTCTGGAAAGACTTTTTTCTCGATTCCGATTGGAAAAAATGACCGAGAGCGTCGTTCTGCTTGGCTACATAGAATCGGCCGGGATAACTTCAAGCCTACAAAAAACACCCGTGTGTGCGAGGTAAGTGCACCTTGCTTGTGCTTCTCGGCGCTGTTTTAGAAGATATTTAAGCGAAGTGCACGCGGTTTTAGCGATGCTACGAAAATAGGAGTTCATTGTAGGGATCGTTCGCGCCTTGCACGCTTGACGCGGGTACGCTTTTGTTGCTCAACACACGTGGTTATTCCGTGCTCGTGGCACGCGAAGGCACACTTGTCGCGCGAGAATTCCGCGTCCTCACGTGCACCAGGTACTCGCATGATTTCCCCGCGCACGTGAGCACGCTCTCGCTTCGAGTCACTCGACCCATATGGCACTTGTTTTTCGCAAATTGTGACGATCGCAGTCAATAAAAACATGGTCAGTGCATGTCGTGCGTCCACATAACGGCTGCTTTCTGTGCAGTTGTGTTGGCACTGGTAGAAAAATAGAAATGGGTTGAATATTAGCAATCCTTGAAGCTGCGTGTTTGCGGTCACGTGCGCGTTTACATCCCAATTGAGCTATTTTAATTTTCACTGTGTAAACTTGTAAACCTTGATAACTTTATAACGTATTCTTCGTCTCTTTAGTTGGGTCTTTCAACTTATTATTACAGCTATCTTCCATGTTTTTTTTTCTTATTTCACATGTCTCGAACAGCTTCATTCAATAAAGCCCTGGCAGCCGCCTTGGGCAGCCAGCGTTACTGTGACCAGCATCACACTCCTAACCATACAACAAACATTTGCAGGACCACTTTTGTGCTGAAGACTTTGAGAAGCCTAGAGTGGATGGGAAGAAGAGGCTAAAGTATAAAGCTGTGCCAAGCATTTTTGCACACCGTGTGCCAAAGAAAACCAGAAAGCCACCATTCGCCCGTCTTCCTAGTTCGCCAGCAAACAACTTGGCTGAAGAGGCTGAACCTGAAGGGGAAAACTTGCTAATAGGTAATTTTTCCTCAAATGAAACTTTTTTTCATACATACACTGCAGCAGTGCTTTGTTGGTCGGTTATCATGTAGCCACATATAATGCAAAATGGATGATTTCGTACCTGAATGTATACTGGCATTGATCTTGTAACTTTTTAATGATTTGAATCGGTGCCTGATACTGTGACCAAACAGAGAAACCTCAACTATTTCATTGGCACTGCTCTTTTAAGTGTAGCACTTACAAGTAATGTGGTTGCATGTCTGGGCACAAAAAGTGTTTGAAACGAAAAAATCACTATGAAAACTTTTGCAGCTGCTGACAGCACAGCAGATGGTCTGGACTCTTCAAAAGAGCAACAGGAGCATACTGGATCTGCGGATGTGGCAACAGAAGTGCCAAAAACCTCAGATGTTCAAGAGGATGCATCTCCCAACATGTTCAATGAAGTTGACACACTGAAGCGCCAACTTAACTTGGAAAGAAAAAAGCGTGCGAGGGTGGAAATGGAGTGTGACGCCCTGAGAAGATCATTTAGTGGACTGCTTGCAGAAGATCAGCTCCGTGTCCTGCAAAAGGGAACAATGAGAGGGTCATCATGGACTCAGAAGACAATTCAGGAGTCTCTGAAGGTCCGACTTGCCTGTGGGGGAAGAGGATATGAATACCTGAGAGGTAATGGGTGGCCGCTCCCTGCTGAACGCACTCTTCAAAAACATATTGAAGATATCAAGTTTACCCCAGGTATGCAGTAATGTTTGCAGCTCCATAATAAACATTTTCCACATTGCAGGTGCGACTCAAGACTAGCTACTGACTTCACTGATGATCACATAGCAAGCATAGCTAGAAATATTGGGCGGCAGCAGGAGGCTTGCACTCATCTTTTTAGATAAGATTTTATAAAGGCTCTGATAGTGACAAGCGAGGTTGTTTGAAACGACTGGGCTGAAGCTTGTACTTTTGAATTTCAAAGAAAAGTAGCCGTGATCATTCCAGGACGCATGTTTGTTAGCAAAGATACACTCTAACTATGCTTTCTGCAATACCCTTGGGCTAGTGTTAAAGCTATCAAACATAATAAAAGGCTCTTTTCTTGTCATTCTAGGTATTCTTGAGGAAGTGTTTCCACCTTTAGCATCAAAAGTGGCAACATTCAACTCTGAAGAGCGTTATGCAGTCCTAATGTTGGACGAAATCCAACTGACGCCTGGTTTGGACTATGATATTACAACACGCTCTGTCATCGGTAAGGCTTCATCAAAAACAAATGTGGTCTGCCGTTTACATATCAGGCAGCGTAGTTCTCTTGCAGCTAAAACCAATGCAGTAATGAGCACTGGCATGTGATACTTAATTTAGCGATGTGAAAAAAATTAATGCAACTAATTTAACTGCTCTAATTTGAATATCTAAGCGTTAATGACTAAATGTGTGTGCATAGGTACACACAGAAAGCCATTCAAGCATCCTTGGGATATCTTATATTTATGTAGTTTTCGATGAAACCTGTTATACCTTATAAACAAAGTTATCAAAGTGGTGTCCAACTTAACTCACTTAAGCTTGGCACATGACAGGCTTAGATGCTTATGTGCTACTAAACCCAGCACAGCAACATCATTTGTTTTTCTATTTTTGATGCTTTCCTGTGCTAATAAAGCACACTGCATGCTTACTTTATGATATATACTGGACAGCTCTGCACTGCTATGCCCCAAATAAGCATTCTTGAATTATCCCTCAGGCCGCCCTACTCTCCCCTCCTCGGACCCAAGTGCAGAGCCTGTACTGGCGACACATGCTTTGGTTTTTATGCTTGGCGGAATTGCATCAAGATGGAAGCAGACCGTCGCATATCATTTCACAGGTAAGTAGCAGTTGAAAGTTAGTGTTAAGTGAATTTTTGCACGTAAAGTTGGGAACAACACAATGTTTTCATTTTTCTTATGCGCATAACTGCAGAGACTGTTTGGCCAATTCCTGAAGAATTGCGTGCCAGTGATGTGTAACACAGAGTGGCAACATTCCTCCTAGAATCTTTACTGAACTGCCTACTTTTTCTTGGATGGTAGCGAGCTAATGCATAGGGGAGGCTTACAGAAAATGCAGTTGGTGTCGGTTAAGACCACCTAGGGTCACAGGCAATGACAATCCACAGAATAAAGCTGAAATGAGTTGTCAGTACTGTGTGTAATGCTACGTAGCTATATGTAGTGATGACCATTGGTGACACGCTGTCGTCGCTTGCTTGCTAAACCTCCTAAGCGGCTGACGAGTGAAAGAATGTAGCATAAAAAATGAAGCAAGGCGGTTATCGACTTGGCTTTGCGCCTTGCCATGTTGGCTGTGCGCCAGCCAAGTGTGGAGCGGGTGAGAGGCACCACTAATAGAAGCATAATGCAATAAATACAGCATCAGTATGCATATCCCAATGAGTGAAATGTGCAAAATAAATGAAAGGTTTCAGCATTTTGTTTTCATTTCAGGTGAATCCTTTGATGCAGCAAAGGTACTGGACTTGCTATTTGAAATCATCAGGCGCAGTGAAAGCATCGGTCTAGCAGTGGACTGCATTACTTCAGACATGGGTGGAGGAAATCAAGCCATCTGGAAGCTGCATGGAATCATGGCCACAAAGTATGGTCGTCCAAGGACCAGCTGTCCCCATCCATGTGGAAACGACCGTAGCCTCCATTTCCTTGCGGACGCACCCCACCTGCTCAAGAACTTGCGCGGGCACCTGGTTCGGCAACAAAGAATCCTTCTAGACGACGACACGGTGCGGAATAACAAGTTGCCATCCAATGAGGTAAGTTGCCGAGTCTCACACCATCTTACATTGCTGTTCACAACGTAGCGTGCACAATGGAGTTTAATTATTTGGAAAATGTTGTAACTTTTGCTTCTGCAATGAAGATTATTTACTTCAGTGTGAAGCATCTATAGGATTCAGCTTAAATAAATACAAATATGGTTTTACAGTTTCATTTATTTATTCATATAACTCAAGAGTCCCTTTTTGAGGGCATTACATGAGAGGCAGGCACCTGTAAACATACACTATGCTACATTAGCCTACACATGCAAAATGACAATGATCATTTGCTGCTTCTGCAGGTCTCCATGAAGTACCTAGAGCAGCTATGTGAGATCGACGAGAAGCATAGCCTGAAGCTTGCTCCACGCCTGAAGTCAAAGCATTTAAATCCCAGCCATTATGAAAAAATGAATGTAGGCACAGCATATGCTGTATTTAACCATGCAGTAGCATCTGCCCTACGGCTTCTGGTCGAGCAGGGCAAAATGGACGAAGAGGCCCTTACGACAGCATGGTTCGTGGACCAGGTGTTCAAGTGGTTTTCCCTCATGACATCTCGGACGCCAACCATGGCGTTGAGCGACCTCTGCCCTGAAAAGGGAAAGGAAGCTGTGACCTTCCTGACTGACTTCATGGAGGTCTTCAGGAACCTCCGCATCATTGACAAAGGAAAGACGAATGCAGCATGGAAGCCTGTCCAGGCCGGCATAATAATAACGACTACAACTGCACTGAACTTACGCAAACTGTATGTGCAAAGCAAGACTCTGAAATTTCTGCTGTTGAGTCGCCTCTGCCAAGACGCGCTCGAGAACCTATTTAGCACAATAAGAGTTAAGACGCCCGTACCCAGGGCACGAGAATTCAAGTATACCTTAAGAGTCATTGTCCTGGCACAATTCTTCAAGCCAAGCAGGCATGGCTCTTACGACATTGATGACTCTGTTCAGCTAACAGATTTTCTTTCCTCCCGACCTGATTTGGCTGAAGAACTAGATAACATAAATATGCCAGAGGAAGTAGGAGACCTTGAGCCTGAAGAACAACAGTCTCTACAGTATGTCGCTGGTTATGTGGCACGCAACATCATGAAAAAGCACAAGCTCTGTGAGAGTTGCACAACTTTATTGGTTCAGCCGGCAAAGAATGAAAACAGGTTTTTGGCACTCAAGAACTACATTCCAGACAAGCAATCTCTTTGCACACCATCCGAAAATATTATGCACCTCACTGAGTGTGTGGAGACATACTTCAGGGTGAATGAAGAGTCTCTTGTCATGGGGAAAGTCAACGTTGATCAGGTCAGAACCCTCATTGCAGCCGTGGAGCCCACGTTCACTGTCTTTCCTGCATGTCACAATGTTGCAGACAAAGTTGTGCATGAATTTTTGTTGTGTAGGCTGCGCTTTGCACTGCGTGCAAAAAATGAAATGCTGCAAAAAAAAGCAGCACAAAACTCTAAGTGCGGATCAAAAAGTGTTGGCATGCGTGCAGCTATTTCAAACGTGAAGTGAGCTGTAACTTTATGCTTCAAGAGCTAGACCATTCTTAAATTCTGTGTCCATATCAATATGCTGTTGCACTGTACTAAGAGTTGACAGTGGGTTACCATTATTCCACATTTTGTATGTCTCAGGCTGAAAAGGCCGACATGTTTTTGTAATATGGGCTTGATACACTGTCTTTAGTACCCTTAAAGGACTATAGACGACAAATTTTTGCTTGCATGTTTTCTTGTTTCAAACGATGTGTTAGACATTCGTATACATGGAGCAGCCTGTGGTATTGGCGTACAACCGCTAAATAATTAACAATTTAATTTCTTCATGACGCTATTCCAGTTTCACCGAACGACGACTGTGATGTCAAGTTGATGTTTTCGTCACGTGATTTTGTAGAAAAACTAATATAATCGCTGACAGGTCATTTTTTGTCATTCCAGGTCTTGGAAAAGGTTGGATTAAATGTTGCAGTAAATTATAACTACACATCAATGATTGTTAGTTTTTTTTAGTGGATCACGTGACCAACACATGAGCTTGACATCAGTCGTTCGTCGATGAAACAGAAACAGCATGAGAGAAGAAAATCCATTATAAATTATTTAGCACTGTAGGCAAATACTGCCCGGTAACCCATGTATTCTATTTTGTAACGCATCGTTTGACACAAGAAAACACAGAACAATATTAGGTGTGCATAGTCCTCTACTAACAACTACCATGTATGTTTGGTGTGAATTTTGTCACATATGATATTCCATGCTGAGTTCAGCCTCCAGAGTCAGGCAAAGAAGACATTATTCCAGTTTGCAATATTTAATTATTTTTTTCTGGCTTATTTATTTTGGACTCTTGGCTCATCACTGCAAGCTGGTTCCGCTTTTTTTAAAACCTGACCAAGTCTGTGTTAGGGGAGTCGGATGGCACAGATATTGAATGCCTGCGGCTCTTTGTCTAGTCTCTCTTAGCCATTCCACTAATGCTTAATTTGCTGCACTATGGGGGAAAAAATTGCCTGCTGGAGTTTTGTGCACTTAACCCAGTTTGTGCTGTTTATGGTTGCTCTTATGTTTTTGTGTGTAGAAGCTGTATGCATGGTACAGAATTTTTAAAATTTATTCAAGCAGTTTGATGCGTTTTAAATGTTCTTGGATTGCATTGTTTAGGAGGGTTGTAAGCACACATTCATACTTGTGTGGTGGTTGATGCTGCATATAAGACCATCGTGCGAAATGTCGAGTGTATTTGAGCAGCTGTTCTAGTCCGTGCTTAGGATGAGAGTACTGGCCGACTCGGCTTATTATGGCTTGTATGTAAGGCTTTGCAGCTTCAAAAGCTATTTTCTGTATTCCGCAGAAGGATGAAATCAGACTTTGCTGTGGTTTTAAGGAGATAGTGTGCAATCGGTGTTTTCTGGTGTTCATGCTCCTGCAGTTTCATTGTCATATATACAAAATTCATTTTGTTTTTGTTCGTACACGCTAATGGTGTTGCTATTTGAGAGTTGGTACTTTTAAATGGTGTTGTCAGTACTGGGTAGTTGTTATCTTTGTGTTGTACAGCAAACTCCACTTGCTGTTCAAGATGACTGCAGGGGTGATAGGTGTTTCTAGTCTTGCATGTGCTGTTTGCAGCGCTTCTACTTTGTTTATTTTCCACACTAGTGGTGTCAGCCTCCAGTGTGTTCCGTAGGTGAAACAAACGTGTTTGCTTCTGGAGGTGAGGTCAGTGATGTATACTTTTTGAATGACTGTTTGCTTGGAACATGCGGATGAAGAGGAGCTGGCTCACCTGCATATTTGCTAGGAAAGAAGGCTTGTGGGGCAGGTTCTGGCACCAGTCACCAGCGCCCGTTCTTATGAGTTGTAAGAGGGTTCCTTTCTTGTGTAATGCTGTGCCTTCCCAGTGGTGCCAGATGAGGACCTCCGTGTGCTCCGTTGGCTACCTGTGTCTCTGTCGGTGCCATCCAGCTGCAGAGTAATGCAGAGTAGTTAATTTATGACAAGGTAGACAATTTCATAGCTCAAACTGTATCTGCTGATCCCGTGGGCTTTTTGAAAGCTTTTCACAGATAGCAAAGCATCCTCTGAAGTGCCATCAAAAATTAATGTATGAAAGAAATGCAGTTGCTGCCACCATAACTACTATTTATTCTTTAGTCAATGATTACCCCCCTTAGCCCGAGGGCGCAACAGCAGGGGCATTCGCTTCACCTCACTGCCATTGTGATGATTGGCGCTGCAACTGAAACTTGTTTGCTAGCACAGTAATTACAGATTGTGATACATTCCAAGCAACGCACACATTGAAGCTTAGTTAAAGCTATGTTTATAAATCCGAAAAAAGAAATAATAAAGTTCATTAGGCTTCAGAACTTGTAGCTTCCGTACATGATGGATGTTGCAGGCAGTTTGTTAGTCGCAAGGAGCAAAACTAAGCCATTCTTAATTTCTACTTCAGGTGTACCTACACTTCCAAGTCTCTTCAGCATAAGCACATTTGCCTTATGTGCCATAAAGAGAAAAAAAGAGCATTATAACTCACTTACGTGCACTTTGTTTTTAGGTGCCAAAGTGTCTTAGTCTGCCCATTTTTTAAGTTTGCATGGTGTGCCTGCTTCATGATCACATTTGACAGGGAGACTTTACTCGGAAATACAGGATGATGAAGGAAAGACGGGATGAGCTTGAATTGACAACAGCATTAAGGAAAGCAATGTGTGCGCCCAGCCACTACACTTAAACAGGAATGATGTTTTGTGATTACATGAAAAAATTTGTATCACAGCAAAAACCACCAAAAGCAAAGAAGGTGAAAGCTTCATACTTGTAGCAAAATTAAAAACAAGATTAAAGCCTCACCTTAAAACGTAAAAAAACTATATTATCTAGAATTAAGTAACCTAAGTGCTCTTTGAAGAAAATCAACACCAGATATATCAGTGACATGCGTCTCTTCTGAACCTGTGAATGAGAGGCGCCTCAAGAATCTCCCTAGCTAACTTGTCTTTTAATCGTCCTAAGACTTCTGTGTTTCTGTACAGTAGATAAAAACTACAAGCTTTACAGTGCAAACAGACATACTGAGCATTATTTTTGTTAAGTGAAGCACCATGTTCTCTTCGTCAGTTGTTTAGGAAACGACCAGTTTGCCCTATATGAACAGACCTACAGCTCAGAGATATCTTGCAAACCATGAGTGCTGCACATTCAATAAGCTTGGTGGTATGCTTCATATCACAAACCAGTTTTTTCACCATACTTCAGCTGAAAAGTGTGTAAAGGCTTGACAACTTGTGCGGGAAGTGGGAGCGTGTGAAGATTACGCCTGTGCTGAATTTTTCTGCTACCATTTGGGAACAGAGAGATATGGTGAAAGCAGGGCAAAATCTGAAATTCCTTTTTCTGCTGTTCTTTTGTGGCACTGAGGACAGTGGGTCATCTATACTCTCTGCACAATTTCTGAAACAGGCTTTCTGCATCATCGGTGAGCACCGACATGTTGGTCTCCTTGGGTATGCCTCTGAAATAAAAGCTTTCTTTGTCTGTTTGCATTTGTGCCATCCTTCTTTCCCCGTCCTTTGTTTATTCGGCAGGTATCTCTGTAAAAATTATTGCCAACTAGCCCAAAGTTCGACTTTGTTCATGACTAAAGCCGTAGGCTTGTGGTCGGGAAAATGAAAGTGCAATGTATATGTTATATATGTCAATAAATGTGTGCAAGGTGGCTATCGCTTACCGCACACAAAGCACTCATATTGTTTACTGCCTTGCTTTCATTGAATGTGCGATTTGTACCTGGATGTACATTACAAATGAAACTGACCTATACACATGACATTTAAGAAAATATTACCCAACACTGCATGCATGTAATATCAAGTAACTCATCTTTTGATTTATTTTCCTTTGGTCACCTACACACAAGACTGCAGAATCTGACACATTGCAGTCCTTTCTTAAAATTTGGTCAATAGGAGGCCCTTGATACTTCCTTTTTTACACTTATCCTTTGCTCATTCATACATACGCATTTTGAGCCTGAAACCAACGGCCAGGTGATATTCAAAACGCATGCTTCAAATTTTGAGCTTGTAAGCCGAGCGCATGCAATGAACTGAAGTCAACATACATATGTTTTATGTTGAAATGCTACGGTGCATACCCAAATAATGCTGTGCTTGATGCATAACAAGAAATACAAAACAACAGAACACCCAGTAGCTTTAGTTTCACTCTGTCACTATGCATGTCACATAAACCGCTCTAAAAGCACAATAATTTTATACATCGCCCATGCAACTTAGAAAAAAAAGTGCTGCGTCATCAGCGGGCGTTCCTGCCTTTTTTTTTACACGCAGCAATTCCTGGTAGTCTAAGAAAACAGTCATAAATCAGTTGAGAAGAGTAGCCGCTCATGAACGCACTAGACAGCCGCGTTCATAAACCGCAATGTAGCAAACTCTCGCTCATTATCAGTGTACAGAAGTACATATAAGCTGCTGTAATCACACAAATGGCTCATATTGGCCTTCCTCAAGATTTAGTGCGCAAAATGGTCATCGCAGTTGGTTTTTACGCCTGCTGTGCACAGATGGTCTTACGATCACGGCCAAGCACCGATGCGCACACGGCAGTCGCAATGTGTCGTGCGTATACGGCGGACGAAGTCGCCCGGCAGAGTCGAGAACGCGCGGTATCGGATTACAAACTAAATTAAATGTATCCGATTTAGCTTGTGAAATTACACAGTGAACGTACGTACCTGTGACACTGTCGGGTGTTTCGTCCTGCTTGGAAACATTCAGTAGAAGCCGACGGCGGTCCTCGATATTCATGCCCAAAAGCACAAGCTTGCCTCATTGCGGCTCGAAGTGACGAAACGTTTTCTTCGTAGCTTGCTCCGCGGAAGGGAAAAAAAAACGCGTGCATAAGCTCGCGATAGCAGCGCTAAGCTGCTGCCCGCAATCGTAGCACAGTTCCAGGTGTAAACACGATCGGCGTGCAAAACAACCACCGGCTGGATAACATCGCCAAAATAACATGTCCTTTTCGTTCTTGGCAACCATTATCTCCGGGCACAAAGTATTTGTACTTCAGTAAACACTCAACCCGATATGTCGCCGAATATCAAGCTCTTCCAACACAGCGGCCTTCCCGCGACGCAGTCGGCTTGGAAGGTGTATGGCGGTGGCCGCTCAGTGTTGCCAGTCAAATCCCGACCTTTGCGGTACTCTGAAATTTTTTCTAGTGACTCTACATCGAGGCACCCTATAGCGCCTCCTTTAGGCGCTTTTCTTCTTTTATAGCTGGGCAGTGCGCTCTGTTTTCCTGGCGTCTTTCGCTGCCTGTCGTGCCCCCTTCAGGCGCTTTTGTTCTTCAAGCTGGGCAGCGTCGATATGGACCATAGCACAGTAAGGCGCGGTGCGGTGTGGTGCGGCGTGGTGGGGTATGCCGCTGCGAACATCCACTACACTCATTTTAAGAGTGTGGCTAGTATCATCTCCAACCAATCTGCTTTGCCGGTTGCCATTTCATGCTTACATCTACTCTCGATTACAGGAGAGCCAGCAATGTTTATTGACTATTTTACCAGCCAATAGGTTCTGCTCAATTTATTGCGTTGGCCATAGTAGCGATTGGACTATGCCGTGAAAGCCAAAAAACTACTTATTATAGGGTTACGCTCGGCTATTGCGGCAGTATTCGTAACGCTCACGGCGCTTTCATTAGTTGTGCGTCTGCAGAAGCACTTTCTGTTTCAAGAAAATGTGAGCAAGGTCTATATGGGACATTTCTTGCCAGATGTCTGATCTGCTTCTGCCGTGCGAATATTAAGTAGAAGTGGGTCGAGCTTGTGCGTTTCTTTTGCAATAAAATGGAATCCCTCCAAGTTAGGAGTCTGGGCTACACCTTCACAATGTGTGCTTTCTATCAGGCGTTCGACAGCGTTAGGCGTGAGTATACCTGCTCTACGAAACGGATATTCTGATCATCATATCATGCACAGTGTCTAGCATAGGCAATGGCGCCGACGCGAGCACGCAGGAACCGCAGCTCGCCACCGTTTCTCACAGTTCCGACTGTACAGAGCGGCAGGCTTTAGTCCAAAAACTTTTATAAACGCTCAACGTGCCCTCAAGTATAATCATGACCAGCCCCTATGTGACTATAGGTGCCGCAAATTGCGCGTCACTTTGGTGGGCTCAAGCGGCCTCCGGCGAGAAGCCCGAGCCACATCGGTGGCCGCAACGTAGCGAAGGGAACGTGCGGCCGACCCCCTGTCGCAAGCGCGGAGGAGACGCGTGGCCCTGACGGGCGCGTCCGCCCCTTGCGTGTCGGCCGCGCGGACATGCGTCACGACGTCATCTTCACACCTTCTGCTCGAGGGAAGGGGGGGTTACCGCCCGCCCGATTCCCGCGCGCTAGAACGCCGCCAGCCCTTGCTTCCTCGCGGAGCAGCCGGGCGCCCCAGCACTGCGCCCACTTTCCCGCACGTGACGACGACCCGAACCGAGAGAGCCGCACCTAGAATCTGCCATCCCGTCCTTCTTCACGGACGCCACCCTCCTCCTACTTCACGCGGTCCTGCCGTTGCCCACCGTCAGCGCGGGCGTTGCGAGCTAGGGAGAGGGAGAGCTCGCCGACCGAGACCCATTAGCGCGGGTGAATGTTTCAAGCGCTTTGAATAATTACTCAGCCACGGCGAGCGAGGCCCCGCAGCCGGGGGTCCCTTCTCTCCTCGGGAAGCCTCTTCCCGGGACGCGCCTCAAACCTCGACGGGAGAGAACCTGCGATGGAAGCTCTCAACGCCCGCAGTGCCAGTTCCTCGTGGTCGTGTCGCCCTGCGAGCGAGCTCCCCCTCTTTCTCCCTCCTTTCAGCCTTCCCCCTTCCCTACGTCCCGACGCGAGGCCTGCGCGAGGAAGGATCATCTCTCCTGGCGCGGTATTTTGTAACGCCTCCTCGACAGCCGACGTCGTCTCGCTAGCGGTGTGGCGACATTTTTTATGCTGTTACGGCTATTTCGCTGGTGGCCTCCTTTCTGCGCGTCACGGCTACAGCTGCGTGCCGACGAGCTGAGGCATTTTCCTGTACATTTTTTTTCCGATTTCCTTTTTTTTTTTTGCTTATCGGCAGTTCTTTTAGGAACAAACATGGTCTTGATAAGCACTTAACAAGAAACTTGTCTTACGTTTAAATCGGAGCCTTTTCTACGATTAGTAAGGTTTACGGTAAACGCAAAATAGTGACCGGTGCACAATACAAGAAACATAGATAGCATTTTGCTATCCCTTAAGCAGCAGATATATGGTAAAGAAAGAAAACAACTAAGTGTAACGTACAGAAAATTGCATAGGAAAATACTTAAAGCAGAGTTTGGGCATGGAGGGGGGGTGGGTGTAGGCGTAGGCGTGTTTCGGGCAGCTTTTGCAAATTTAATTAAATTCATGAGTTTGTTCCATCATGACGCTGGCTGACAACATAGCAAACGCCTTATAAGCAAGATGTACGCCTCATTCAGATGATATGTGCCAAGCAGTGAGCAGCGACATTCCCAGCACGACAAATTTCGGTCAATGCTGAAGCAGTGTTCCATAGGTTCACATAAATTTCCTTTTGATTGATTTCCATGACTCCATACTATATCACAGCTATACTCTCTGACACATAATGATCTTGTATACGGTAAATACACACACACACACACACACACACACACACACACACACACACACACATATATATATATATATATATATATATATATATATATATATATATATATATAGGTTGTGTATATATTCCGGCAGCGCACCAGACGTTGCGGCGCTGTAGCGGCGTCGCCTCGCGCTGCGCCCTACGATTAAATAGCGCTAAGCCGATGTTAGAGGTCTGGAGAGGCTGCGAACTAAAAGGGACGCGTATGCAAGAGCAGACGTCTCAACACGTATCAGGCGCCTTCACTTGTTGGCACTGTTTCACGTTTTTCGCTCGAAGCCATGGCTCATTTCATTGCGTCCGCGACTGTAAATCGCCGACAAAAGAAAAACATCGAGTTTGGTTCCTTCACAGCGCGGCGCTTTGATGGGCTGCGGCCGTCCGCTACTGCGCGACAGCGCTAAGTGCTGAACTACTGGCGATTCACGCGCCCCTTCGTCCCGACCGTCAGCAGCAGAGGAGCCGAACGTGGCACTAGAAATTTATCAAGCGCGACAAGCGTCAGCGCGAGAGCGAGAGTGCGGAGGAGAAGTTTGACGTCACTCGGGGTACTCTCGTCGGGAGCGCACGAAGCGCGATAGCAGCGCCGCCCCCGCAGCCGCTCCGGCCGCCTTCGCCGTGGTCCATTTTATTCTGTCCGCGACTGTACATAATGTTAATTCGTGCTAGCTCAGGCCGACCTCTCTGCCTTTCTGTAAATAAATCTCCCTCTCCCATGTCAGCTTTTAAGGCTATTGTATGCATGTTTGTCAAACGTGATGGTGAGTCGAGACTTTTGAGCCGGTTTTTGGGGCTGTTTGTAACCCTTCCACTGTTTGTTCTCAAGTTGCGGCGCACTTTGCCTATGGGAGTTGCGCTTTTCAGATTGCTTCCGATACGGTCGAGGAGCTCACACTATCGCAGCGATCCTGGAAATGAAATGGAAAAGACGCTCAGCATCCAGTAATTGCAAACCCAAAGTGAAAAAAGAATGAAAATACAGCAAAGGCAACATCGTGAAAGCACAAAGTGAATCAGCTCCCTCACCCGACGTTTCGGGTGGTCCGCACGTAGGACCCGCACGCTCAAATTTCATGACGCTTATCGAGTTGAACGGGGCCTGACTTTAACCACAGCAAGAGAGCAGGAGACTAGATTATCCCCTCCTCTTGTGATCCCTTAATGCCTCGTACAAATCCCTACGCGTGACAGGAGAAGGGGAACGTGTGGGTCGCTTCCCAGTGTGAGTCGAGGCGGTGGAGCACATCCCAAATCTGCGTCCCGTCATCACGCTCTCTCCCCTCATATCTCGAGGGAACGCTTACAGGAGGCACGTTTATCACCGGCTGCAAAAACCCCAACGCTTATTCACCGGTTACTGGGATACGCCAGAGACGGGGGACCAAATGTTAAAAAAAGAAAAAAAAAGTGTAGAAACGTTGTACGTCGATAGCTATGTCGACCAAGCTGTTTTCTTCGAGGGCCTCGCAACTCATAGCCGTGATCACCGTCTCTGAGGCTATCCGTATACTGTACATACGCTGTAATTAGATCGATGGTTTATATAGTTTGTTGAAATGTATATTTTAACGGCAGTACCGCGCCACCTTTCGTGGTCTCTCTTCTCTACGCAGCGGCCGTCTTTTCGCATGTGCTATAGATATGCGTGCAGCCTACACCCTTATATAGCCTTATTCAATTTTTTTGTGTGTGCATGTGTGCGTGTGTGTGTGCGTTTGTCAGAGTGTGTGGGTGTTTGTGTGCGTGTTTCGTTTTTGTGGTGTCCCGTGTTTCACGTGTAGAGTATCGCATATTTTCTTCCTTTGTTCAAATTGACTAACTGTGAGGCGCCTGTGGAATGGCTGTGAACAGACGTTTCTTTACGATCCGTATACGTCAGATCACAAATGAAGTGATGTATTTATGATTTACTTATAAGTGCCTTACAGAGCTCTGGCGGGGCATTGTATAAGGGGGCAGTACAGTACATACATAAATTAGGGTCAAAATACATTAACACCTTAACAAAGTGAAACATCGATTAGTGCAGAAAGATGAGACAACAACAACAAAAAAACGTAACAAGGAGGAGGAGGAAATAAACAGGGAAGGCAGGGATGTTAGCCAGAAATGCGTCTGGTTGGCTGCCCTACTCTGTCGGACGGGAAACAAGATACACTACAAAAGCAAAGGAGTTACAATAATATTCAAAATTGAAAAAGAAAGCAACAACGAACGAAAATGCGATTTATAACTCAAAGGAAGCAGCGCTGCGGAGAATAAGAACAATTCACAAAAGATCGCTTTTGCGTAAAAAAAAAGAAGAAAAAAGACGAAGTTATGTGCCCCAGTTCTATAGGCAAGGATAATGGTGAATGTCCCAAATGCAGAACATTAGATTTTGGAGAATAGACATTTTGATGCGGGAGCATCAAATTGCCCACACTGAGCGAAACAGCCTGCGTCTGTAGCAGCGAAACGGCGCATAAATTCCCATTGGCTGCGACGCCACGTGACGAGCACGCGTCGACGGAGCAGAGCGGGCGAAAGAGAACACGTGCTGCGCCACCAGCGCGCTAGGTGTGGCATGAGGGGAGAGGGCATCGCCACGACGCCACGTCACACTCGCCGCTACCCGTCACACGTCACAGTAGCCGGCGCACGCTACGCGTTTCTCTCTTTCACCCTCGCTGGGCTTAGCTGCCGCCTGCGTCTGCCGACATTGGTGGCCACTGCTGCCTACTCGGTCCCTCGTCGGGCAGGACGTCGGTGGCATGCGGCGTTGGCACCGCAGGCTGCTGCTGCCTGCTGGCTCGGCCAGCACGTATTCAAGATTACTGCAAAACTTTTGTGGGATCTCGCTCTGCTACAAGGTTATCTGAAAGATCGTTCCGCAAACAGATAGTGTGTGGTAGAGCCGATAAGTTAAAGCTAAAGTAGTTATGCAGTCTGCGTGATGTTCGATAAGCGAGATTAAGGTGCACAGAGGATGTCATACTGGTGTGAATAAATTTGCGGAATTGTGATAAAGGAGCGATGTCACGACGAGTGATTAATGGATCAAGTAAAAGGTCTTGTTTAATTCGTGTTATGCAGGATGGGTATCTGTAATTATGCGCATTGAACCAACTGAGTCTGCTCTGAATGGCTTCTAACATGTTGATAAGATACTGTTGATACGATGGCCAAATTTAGGAGGCGAACTTAAGTTGAGGACGAATTAAAGTGAAATAATGCGGTTTACGTACACTGGAGGGAGATTTTTGTAAGTTACGGTGTAGAGAACCTTGATGCGTTACCACAGGTAGAAGTAATATGTGAGGACAAGTTAAGAATTGGGGTTAGGTTCATGCCTAGGTACTTCTACTGTGTAGTACGCCCCACGTTGTTGTTACCAATTTTATATAGGCCGCTAGAGCTACGAAGTTCATGGCCAAAGCTGACTAGTTTGCACATGGAAAATTTTAAAGTAGTTAACCAGTGTTTACTCCACTCACCAATACCTTCAAGGACCTACTGAAGGGCGAGGTGGTCACTATTGGTGCAAATTCGACATTAAATAATACTATCAGCAGCAAATAAGCGCATACGAGATGATATATTGTCCGGCAAGTCATTACAGCAGATGAGAAAATGTAACGAGCCTAGAACGTTGCCCAGCCCCCCGCCCCCTTCCAGAGGAAACGTAACAAAGTGATAAAGAATAATTGCTAACTACAGTACATTGCTGTCGATTTGCTAGACAATTACGAAGCCATGATAATGTAAGCGGATCTATTCTTAGCACTGACAGTTTTAAAATCAAGCTGCAGTGGGCTACACGATCAAATGCCTTAGCGATCGTCCTCCTAAGTTTTGTCCTTTATTATTATCATTAATTGCAATTGACAGCCCCCGCATTGGCTGCTAACCGCTGTATGGCTGAAAAACGTTTCACTTCACCATTCCTTCATTGACCTAATAATTAAACATTGGGAATTGCGCTTGCTTCCAAGATTTTCAATTGGTGAATGAATGAATGAATGAATGAATGAATGAATGAATGAATGAATGAATGAATGAATGAATGAATGAATGCATGCTGTTGCAATTGTTCAATTAATCAATTATTAAGTGAATCAAGCGCTCGACCGGCCAAAGTTATAACTCGTCGTTAACATAGTACGGGAGAGATTTATTTACAGAAAGGCAGAGAGGTCCACTTGAGCTATAACTTCTAGCCTGCTACTCTACACTAGGGAAAGGAACGGGGAGAAAAATAGCTGATGAACGATGATGGTGATATGAGAAAGAGGAGGTGCGTGTATACAAGTTCACAACGCTGTGGCATCTCTGAAGCCGTGCGTCGAGCCCAGCAACTTGTGCTGTTCGCATTAGGGCGAGGACCTAAAATAAACTCGTCGGATAGCGGCCTCTTTTCGACGTTTTGCAATGGAAGAGACCAATTGCTCTCGTTAAGATATTACGCTCCTAATAATGCTATAGCTATCTCCTTGTGCTAGATATATTGTTGCTGCTGCTGCTGCTGAAGATGATGGTCACGATGATCAGTGCGAAACGGACGTGCTGCCCATCAAGAGAGAGAGAGAAAGGCAAAGGAAAGACAGGGATGTTAACCCGATATTATCTCCGGTTGGCTACCCTGTACCGGAGGAGAGGCAAAAGGATGTGATATGTGAGAGAGAGAAAAAGAATGAAAAAAAAACTGGCAAAACACACACACACCAGGCCGGTGGGCTAGACCTGCCGGTCCCGACGTGGGACTAGCTGGGTGCGAGACGAGTTGGTGTCCTCGCCAGACCTCCAATAAAGTTCTTTCCCTCAGTCACTCACTGTCACGCAGTCTGCGAAGGCGCTCGTAGCGTTACGCAGTGCTACACATATGAAGGCTTTCTGACCTAGGTTTCAGCTTCATTCTTAAAGCTGCAAAATAAAGTTCGAAGCTGAAGTGCGCAGATAATACTTGGACCGATAGCCACAAGACCAATTACTGGCCAAATCAAACTGGATGTACGCACAGCTTAATCACAGGGAGAAACTAAACCAATGGAATCAAACAAAAGTAAACTAGAGCGATAAAGAATTGTAATTTCATAGTACAAATACAAATCTATCATCGGCTTTGACGTGAAAAAACGAAACAAGAAAGAAAAACCCTATATCCAAGCATACAAAACACATCAATGGATAATGTTTTCGTGTTGTAGGCAAAAGGCTTGCATGGTAATTAGACATTTGTTGCAGTTTCTGCGTTAGGTGACAAATCATTCTAGATTCTTAACACCACGTAACTTGAGGCATCTCCCACCTTGCACATCGTGACATATGGGCGAATTATAGAGGAAGAGAGGCAGAGAGTGAGCACAGCACCTGCGTAGGAAGCGTAGATGCACAGGGGAGCCACAATCGGTCATTCAGGCCGGTGCGCTTCAAGGACCGCTTTCACGCGAGAATAGCGTTTCCCGCTAGCGACGGATCGGTCATGGTTCGAGTACTTTTTGACTAAAACTGGTCTGGAGTCCAGCTGGTCGAAAGCCGTCTGCAGAACGGTGCGTTGAACACCGAACCGAGAACAGGTGCACAAAAGGGGTTCGATGGTTTCCTTGCACATGCAGGAGCCGCACGCCGTGCGATCGGCCATTCCAGTATGGTAAGGTTAAGAGCTCGTAGATGCGACTCCGAGCCATAAGCGGTAAACAGCCGTTTGAGGCATGTCGGCATGACTAGTAGCAACAGAGTGTGGGTTGGGGCGACGTAGTACGTTATTAGAGACAAAGAGCGATATCTTTCATTTACAAATATCTGTAAAGGGTAGTAGACGTATACCTGCTGGTATATTTCGTCAATCGTGCCTTGTTGCAGCGTGCGCGGTACAGCTGCGACCGGTTTTGACGCACTGTGGCAGCTCCGCCTTGCCGTTGCCGCTTGGTAGTAGGCTTAACGCTGCCACTAAGGCGAATCGTTTTCTTGTACCGAAAATCATAGAAAGAAATGGGAATCTATTCAGTGAACTAGGCACTGAGAAAATCATGGGTGTGGAACGCAATTTTCTTCTGCAATTTTGCGCGCATTCGGTGAGAATTATAAAAAATTCGAGGAAGAAGGTGGCTAACAACTTTTGAAAAGTAAATTTCCGATCCGAATTGCGCTTCCTCAACGTGGTAACAAGCAAGAAAGATGATGTTCGGAAAATTTACAAACTACAATTTATTCTCTCCTTGGTTCAGTATTCCAAGAAAAACACATATTCAAGCCCCGATTCATAGACGTCGTTTGGCTCTGATATTTTTGGTGCTAATATTTCTAGTGCCCTCAGCAGTAGGCTTTAAGCGCATGAACGTATGTAGCGCATTTCGCAATTTCTTTCTAACTGCACAACGTTTCCCTATAGCAAGAAATCTCATATGCCACATTTATGAAATTTTCAATAATCTCAAATGAGGGTTTTTGATAGGGTTCTTGTGCTAACTTCTTTGTTTACTACCCCATTACGGGACTTCCAAATTATTTTTTAGTGTTATTGTGATAGCAAATATATCGACACTCCGTGCGTATTTCCGCCCTAGCCATGATGCTCCGTATAAAGTCCAAGGGCGAGAACACCGTCGCCGTGCGTCTTAAGCGCGGGATACATGGAGCGTTCTTTCACGGCGAACATCGCGCGGCGGAAATAGACGCGGCGGGACGACGCCGGTGGTTCGCTGGCTTCGCTTACATGCAGCGACAAACGGGCGGACGCCGCCGCGCGCCCGCCGCATTGTTGCCAGACTTTACGAATGTGTTTCTGGATAACAAAAAAAGAATAAGCAGGATTTTTATTGTATTATTTATTGTTACTGACTAAACAACTTCGAAAAAAGTTTCATAGAGGCGCTTACGAACGATTTCTACACGTTTCATTTAGCTGCAAGCATTTTAGCGGGCTGGCTTTGCGCCGTCTGGCGGGTCAGGCTACGTTGAGTGAGCGGGCACTGCGGAGTGCAGGCGTTGCAGAAGGTTTTGTGGAGCTCCAACAGCGACGTTTACTTTACGTAAAAATAAATTGTGGTTATTGATGTTTACTTCAGTGTCAGTTTCTGTTTTAAAGCCTCCCCCAAGAACTAGCGTTTTGTACTGCAGCTGGAGAGGATAGAATTATCGATATTTGGCGTGAAATGGGCGGCTCTCGTTCCGAGCGTGATCCTAAAGTAACTTGGTAAAAAAAAATTAGAATAGTTACTAATATAAACGCGCGTTGTAAACAGCGCCCGAAGCTGCTGAACACAAACACGCGTCCTGGCGCCCAAAACATTCCGTGTGTGCACGCACACATAGATCACGCGCTGGTGTTGAAAACTATATACTGAGATAGAGGGGAATGAAAAAGAAATAAAACAAGAACAGGAAAGCAGGAGGAATGAGTTTGATGGGACATCAAGGGCGCAAGAATTATATAGCTATCCTACAATTAGAACGACAATAAGTTGGCGCAACGAATATATAAATCAACACGGTCGTGTACCGAAAGCACAAAGGGTGGTATCATCGGGTGATCACTTCCGCATATAAATTTTTCAGCAGTACCAACATTGTGAACTTACCTTCCGGATCGGTTCCGATATCGGCGATGATCTCTGCCCATGCCGCAGCTTTCTTTCGCTGGTCCTTGTAGTCCTGGCGACCACAATCCCAAATTATGCCACGTGTTTGCACTGCTGAAATGAGCTTATCATTGTATTCGAGTCTCGCTGCTTTCGATGGCTTTGCCATGGTTACAGCGCTGTCCCTAGAGCACTTGGATATTGTGCAGCCTCCGCGCACCTCTTGTATCCGCGACAACCGTATACCGAGTGGGCGCTTTCTCTTCGTACCAAGGCTTGGCTTGTCTGGAACACCCGCTTTCTCTGTAAACTATTCTCACGCCTTTCGGCATTTCACGTGGAAGCAGAATCCTTCGGTATCTTCACATGTGCGCTCCTTGGACGCTCCCCGGTGCCGTGCGTCACCATATGTGTCTCATTAGTTTCGTCTGCCGCTCACCTCAGGGCATACAGCTTGCCGTGTACCCACCCTTATGGATTTCATTAGGCTTTTAGCGTAGCAGTTTCAGTTGTCCCTTAGTATGCTATCTTTGCTAGCGTCGCCTTTTCTATAACGTACGCCGACAACAGCGTGTGCAAGCTGTGACGCGGAAGTCAGCAATTTATAAAAGTTACCTTATCTAGTGTACGCATTTTTTTTTTAATTTGCTTTCGTACGTTTAATTTCTTTTCTCGTTCTTGCTACCGGCCATATTTGGCGATGTGCCTCAGTCGAAAAACGATGCGGTGCCATCAACAATCTTCCCCGATGTTCCGGAGTATGAATGGAAGCCTACTACTTGGAAAAGAAAAGAGCGCACTCTGTGTGATCAAGCACCACCAAGAGTTGCGAAAAGACGAAATATTGTTCAGATTAGCCAGTGCCAGCTCATAGCACCCACGCGACAGTTATAGTGACGCTGGCCTCACCAGTAAATTCAAAGAGTTTAATACCCCCATCACCCCCGACGAAAGTTAACTTCTTAAAACGAGGAAATGTTATTGAGCACATCGGCACCACTTCTTATTTTTTAGACTTCCATGATGTACTTATTGGAGTCCGCCGAGTTTACTTCAATTTGACGTTGTAAATATGGGAAAAGTTTACCTTTGCTGTCACTTATTTTCCCGCATTTCAAGTAATAATCAACACTTACGCAGAATAAAGGCTTTAAGCAGGATATTTCACAGTAATTGCAATTTTTGAAAGGGTTGGTAAGAAAACTGTACCGCACATATAATTATCTCTTTCGTGAACACGTCACTTAAGTTTGTAGACGAAAAATATGTATACACAAATTTGTACACTTCATTTAATGCTCTGAAACATTCAATATTCGGCTGTAACGATCGATGGTGTCCTTCTCACGCGCAGAGACACCAAAGGTGCGCGTCCAAACAAGCGCAAACGCCAACATTCCGTCGCTCCAGCGCGGCCGCGCGACGGACGAGGCACCAGCTAAAAAGGAAAAAACACACAAAAACGTTCGGCGGCTACCGGAAGTCTGAGGGAGATCGATCGTCGCGACGCCTGGTGAGCACGAGAGGCACTCCCGCCACTTCCGCCGGCGTCGATCGCCGGGCGTCGGTTTTTCCGATCGGTCCGGATAGCCGGCGGGCGTCAAATTTTTGGACGCCGAGGGGCGAGCGTTCGACGCCGGGCGTTTTTCGCCGCCCGGACGCCGGTTTTTCGCTCCATGTATCCCAGGCTTTACGCTGCATGTGCGAGTGGAAGCGTCCAAGCGCGGCTAAATCTCGCCCGCGCGAAAGGGAGAAGAGCGGGGAACAAACGCCCCGTCTTCAGTCGCGCGCGAGGCACACATGTTGCGGATCGCCGAGGGGAGGAAGCGTTCTGCTTCGGTTGCAACTGCGTATGTGGCAGCTGCGCGCGGTGCGTGGCCGTATCTTCAGAGAAACCTGCATTGGGCACAGTGTCTAGGCACGTCGATGGTCGTACTTTTGTGCGTGCTGTGTGATCTCGGCGCTCAGCTTGCGTTGAAGCGATTGACAGCACGAAGGTCACTTCGCTCGCTACTGCTGCCGCACTTGCTCACGCCAGCGTTTCGACAGCGAGTGTCCGCGGTCATCGAGTGTGATGTGTTCATGTTTACTGTGCGTGCTGACAACATACCTGTTCATTTAGTTAGTAAGCGAGGGTTTACAAGTTGATACGGCCGATAAGAGTGCCATCTTCGTATGGCTTTCTGCTAATTTGCTATCGCAATCGATGCTTCGTCTTTCTGGTGAAGCTACGACTTTATTTAATGTGGAGCATCAATTTGTCTTCCTATTTGAACGTGTTTTGTATGTAATTGTCTATTCATCCCTTTTGTGCACTCAATTATGCACGAGTTTACATCCCATGCCGTGGCTAAGCGAGAGATCGTACACTGTAAAAAATTTTTTCGAAAAAAGACAGACATTTTCTGGCAGCTGTCCTGCCAGAAAAAGTCTGTAGAGTTCTGTTTTCCGTTTTTCAGTTTTTCGGTTATTTTACAATGTTAGTTTTCTATCATTTACCGAAAATCCCTATAAAATTTCTGTGAAACTTCATTTTCTGTTTCGAAGCAAGTCTGTGATTTTCAGGTTTTTCTTTCTCATTATTTACTGAAAGCCTGTGAAATGTCTGTGAAATTCACTTTTCTGTTTTCAGTGATTGTGTTATTTTACAGTGTTTCTTTTCTGTTATGTACAGATAATCTGTGAAATTCACTTTCCTGTTTTCAGTTATTCTGTTATTTTACAATGTTTCTTTTCTATCATGTACAGAAAATGTGTGAATGCAAATTGAGTTTAGTTGTCTGTTTTTGGCTGCCCTGTTAATTTACACACAATTTTTCTTTTTGGTTTGTAGAAAATATATTTTAAATTCCTGCAAAGTTCTGTTTCCAATTTGTTTTTCTTTTATTCCAATTTTTTTTCCCGCACAAAATACGGTTTCTGTGCAAGCACAAGGACTCATTAAATTGCAAATACGATCTTTGCATCGTTTATACCAATGAAAGTGTGATATTACATAATTCGTTGCTCGAGGGAAGTTGCCTGTACTGTAGTAATTTAAGAATATCTAAATATGAAACGTTTGCACAACACACTGATTTTCATCAGTATAGCATTGCCTGAGAACCAAAAGCCAAGCAGCTTGATATGAATGAACACTTTATTAAAACGAAAATCACATCAGCAGTCTTCTATAGCTGGAAAACTATTTCTGAGCCCAACATAATAAAATGTTATACAACACAAGCAACAGAAACTAAAATCTAAAAGTCATAGTCTTTCAAAGCCGTTACGAGTGCAGCCACTCTCGGTGACAGGCAGTGCTGCTTCCCGCCATTCTTTTGCACCTTTGTTCCTCTTGCAGGATTAATACCTGCAATAGCCCTGAAACAAAGAGCCACGAGCATATAACTTAGCTTCCACAAGCCGCATTAAAATAATTCTCGCTGGAGGATAATTATGAAACGGTGTCTTTTAACATCCCAGATATATCGCAACTTTATTGAGAGCCCCTTCCACAGTCACTATTACTCGTTCGCTCGTTACCCCTGTACGGTTAATCAGTACTGCTCCTAGGCTTCTCTCCTATGCATCACGTCATACTCGCAACGGCACCATCGAACTCAACTAAAACAATTGGTCGCACGGCGCCGGTTTTTCCACTCAGCGGCCCATATAACGATTTCGAATTAAAATTCAGCAGGTCGTGTGTACCAGCTCCTATTATTGCGGTCGATGAGTGGTCGTCGGCGCCGCTGACGCTGTCTTATACAGCACTCTGTCATATGGTTCAGATGCAATTCACTAGAGCCACATTCACATTAGGAAACCGAACACTTGGTCTTCCACTGCACTCGCGACTATTTTATCATAAGGCCTGCCAAACAACACAAGCGCTTTATATGCGCGCACGGATTGAACAAACCCTAATTCAGATGGCTATTGCCAACGGCAATACTAAGTTCGATACACGCGCGTCAACTTGTTATTTCGTGGCACAGAAAGTTTATGAACCTTCAAATACACACAAAAATGAATAGAAAACCAAAACTACCCAGAAAATCACTTTCAGCATTACCACTGCTTTTACCACCATCTATGACGATTAGCTAACTCAGTGAGGCCCCCGCCAGCCCCAAAACACGCGCCAGAATTCAATGCCGCGGTTGGCCTACGGCTGCCTGCTGTGTGCAGCGTTGGGAGCCGGCGTGCGAGGGGAAACGAGGAGGAAAGCGCCGCGCGGAGGAGAGCGTCATAATCCTATAAGCCACTGACAACTGGACAGGACGTGATTTCACACATGCATGAACTTGAAACGCAGCCGCTCGTCCAATACGTGATAGTAGACTCTTTCAATAGCTTGAAGGCTCAGGTAACAAACAGCTACAGCTGTGCGCCCACAAAAGCTTTGCGTACGCAACGGGTCCACCTAAAACGCAATGCCAACTGTCCTGGAAACGACAGTTTTATTTGGGAATAACTAACGCAGCACCCGAGCAGCGTAACATACTGTGGCGTAATCTAATCACCCCAAGTCAAGACTACTGAACTGTGTGCTGAAGAATTTTTTTTTTCAGTTTTATTAATGCAAGCACCGCTAACTCGCACCAGGTTGCATGCAAGCGTCGGCGACAGGCGACGCGACGGACTACGTCAGCACAGATCCACGTTCGCTCGAAGCCTAAGCTTAGCCCTTAATAAGAAGTCTAGTAACCTGTGCCCCAATCTGCTTGTAATTTAAGCATGCTGTCAAGCATCTACGCCGTTTGCAATTCTGCGCCAGCCTCCGAAGAGAACTGACACGTGCGGGTGACCGACGGCCCGTTCCCCGCATAACATGCATCTCACCGTCCAGAACTGTCCGTAATACGTGATATAGTCCCGTATGGTAGTCTCATTAGCCGACAAACAGATCAAACAGCATATTCAACATTACAATTTTCAGATTATATTTCACAGCCATAGCAAAAGCCGTGTGGAATCTATTTAACGCTTATACCGATACAGCGGCGGCGACAAGGCCGCCGAGCCTACTGAGGCGAAGACATGCTCCACGCAATACACGGGGGAGCGCAGGCCGCGCAGCAACCGCAAAGTGGGAAACGAACGATCCACCTCCCCGTCGACGTTGCTTGTCGACAGCTAGGCAAGGGACTAGTTCGGCTCGCGCGAGTGGCCGGTGCGCCGGCCGCATGACGACAGTCGGCGCGGCGGCCAATGCCGCGAGTCGAAGCTCAAGCGAGAACCCGAGCCCTGGCAGATCTCAAATTTAACGCACACACCACGTTAAAACACGTTGCAAAAATTTCAAATAGCCTTTAGAGACAATCGTGAATTCGATGAAAAGCACTATTCCGTAGGTCTGCGTGGTTGCGGTAGCGAGGCCGCGGCACGATTTAGAAGCTACCACATTGGAAATATGGAATAGACACAAGGCGCTTGCCGCTACGGCGGCGGCCGCGGCGGCAAGGAATTCGCGCGTGAGCGCTCGTCCTGTTCGTTTTAACTTTTAACTGCGTATCATAGCTGCACCTTCACCATGAACAGTTTACGGAGCGTAGGCAGCTTGAAACCGCAAGGCGGAGGATGAAAGTTACACAGGGCTCGGGCTTTCCCGCCATTTAGTGAGATGCGAGCTCTGTGCCCATGCCCTAATATTTCGCTACAGTAATCCACCGCCATCGCACGCAACATCTACAATATAGTTTAGAGATTTCCACCGGTGACACAAAGCAAATCACACTGTCTGTATCAAGCGGCAAAGATTGTTTGTTCACTCACCTGTCCAAATGAAACGAATAAATCGACGCACGAAGACACCAAACCCCTCTTCATGCGGAAGCCATCTTGCGAAGTGCAGCTCCGCATCAAAAGCAACCACATAGTACTAGTTGTGCGAAAAATTTAGTTTACTACTCTAGGCTTTAAAAAATAAACGGATGTTTTTAAGGTTTTCAGGTGCATTATTCGTAGCTTACTTCTTCATAGAGACGCACGTGACTAGACCACGGCGGTCAAAAACAGAAAATGTCTGTTTTTTTGCTTGATCACCTTTCTGTTTTTTCCAG